>NC_061116.1:88747292-88936172 GCF_002878395.1 Capsicum annuum | reverse complement strand
TAACTCTAACTCTAACTCTAACTCTAACTCTAACTTATATATCTCTTCCGTACTTTTTAAATTACTGTGCTTTGATACCATTTGTAGGGGGGTGCGCGGATTTAATAGGTATAATAGATTTATTGCCCTTTGACCAGTTTTGACAATATTCCCTCAATTCTAGATTTTGAATCACTGCTGCCTAGTGGAATGTATTTGTCACTCTTCTCTTTTTGATCATTTTTTTGCCGCCAATCACTATCTCTTTCTCTCTACTTCTACCTCTGTATCTATCATTATAATAATTTCGACCTTGATTTCCTTGCCCTTGGGCTCAGAAATCCACCAACCTATGATCAAGATATTTTTCCTCCTCTTCAGATTCAATCTCAAAAGTTCTGGAAATGGACCTCTATGCCACAATTGCATTCAATTTTTTAGCATTCATTGTTGAAAACTATTTTGTAAGCATCCCAATATCTATCTGAAGCTGTGCGACCTTTTGTGCTACTAAATCATTGCTAGATGTATACACATTATCTTTTCTAATAGCATACATAACCGTACTACGCTCAGAATCTCTACTATGCCAACCTCTATTCCTCACTTAAATATCATCTAGTATATCCTGTGCAGCATCCTACCGAAGACTCATAAATGCACCTCCTAAAAATGCATCTGTGCACCATGTTGTGCCCCTTAATTACTTTTCTGGCTACTTCAGCAAGTTCGTGATAGATATTTCGCCTATTCCTTATGGGTTCAACTCAATCTTTGTTCTGTTATATATATGACAGTGACCGTATTATACTTTCATGGAGGTGTAATCTTGTGCATTAAATATTAGTGTCGTTACTGGGAAATATGGTTATGGAATGACTAATTGATATTTTTAAGGTTGTTGGTTTTCATTTATCTACTTTTGTTGGGGATTACAGTATTGTCTGCCCAGTACTCAAAGTTAGGACAATCAATTGGTCCTACTTGTTATTGATTTTGAGTGGACCTTACGACAAAATTATAAGAAGGAAGGGCACAATCATGGGGTTCGTGATAACCCTATTCTAATACTTCTACCTTTGCATGGTGTTTAAGAAATAGTTGTGCAAACTACTGCTAAGTTATTAGCCAAAGAGAATATGAGAAGTGATGTTGTGACTGTTATGCACATTAAGAGGAAAGAGTGAGATAGGAAAAAGAGCATCGAGTTGAACTCGATAGAGATAAAAGAGAAAGAGCTCATGCACCCCCAACTTTTCTATTATTTCAGGGGGTATAGCTTGATATTATGAGTGTTATGTCTTAGTTGCTGAAATTGAAGGGTGTGTTTGTTGGTCTGCCAACTGATGACACCAACATTCATATCAAGAATTTTTTCAGGTGTTGCACTTCTTATAATTTGCTTGGGTGAGTCAGGAAGCTTTGAGACCCAGGTTATTCCTATTCTCTCTTATAGGTGAAGAAAAACTATTGTTAGGGGAACTACCTCATGGGTCTATTACTATTTAGAATATGTTGCATAAAAAATACTAGTACCGATTCTTCCCACCTTTTAGACTGATGTTGTTGAAGGATGAGATTTATAATTTTAGGCAGTTGTATTCAGAATTGTTGTATAAGACATAGTTGAGTTTCAATAATAAATTGATTTTGGTGCCTAATCACATAATTTTAGGGAGGAATTTGCTTGAGATATTTATAACTCCCTAAATTCCAATACCAAAGTTGGTGCTAATATAATTAGTGGTTAGGCTTTCATGAGCCTTCGTTGGGCGTTAGCTACGGAAATCTTCGATCACGTTTCTAACACCAACTGAGCGTGGAATACTTAGAAGGTACAAAGTGGAGCCGATACCTATGCTATTGGTTTTTCTAGTGAGAAAAGAAGCATAGATCATATAGTGGCCTAAGTGGTTACATAGATGTGGACGAAGATTGTGTTACTGACCAAGCAATTTGCAAATATGACTTTAGAAAAGGTGAATGTTGTGGGTGTCTAAGGTAAATACCCTAGTGTCAGGACCCGAGGCTACCCCCTAGTTGTGACACGGTGCTTAAGGCCACAAGTTACCCCAAGATAACCCTTGGTCTGGTACTTGCTATCAGAACTTGACAAAATAAAGAATAAACCAAACAACATGTGCATAAAGTAAACCAATAAGATACGATCAGTTTGATTACTAAAATATATAAAAGACGTAGTGAGAGACCCAAAATATGAAGTCACAGTGAGAGACCCAAAACATTGAACATTTTAATATATAAGCATAATACATGTATTTGGGCATGAAAACATATTAAACTTAGAGAACTAGCAATTTCTATTCAAAATAATGAAATTCAAGGTAAAGCATCAAACTTGAAGTTGGAAACATAAATTAATAAAACCTTTATGCCACTTAGTTCCTAAATCACATGATAATGCTATAGTTTCAACACATAAAGATTTAGGTATGAATTTTATCTCAAAGCATGTAAATTGAACTTGAAAATTCATGCAATCGGGCACAAGGTTAAAAAGTTACCCCTGTTCAAAACTCCGCATAAGATTTTTTTCTTGGCCTAGATGCTTGAACTATTGATTTCTTGGTGAAAGATCTAGGGTTTGTTCTTGGGAAGGAAAGAGGGTTTATTTAGAGTAGTTTTGAGTGAAAGGGGAAAATAATGCCCTTTTGGAAGTCCTAAATCATGTTAAGGGCGAATTAGGTTGAAGGAAATGACTCAAATGCCCCTTGGGCACTTAAATCCAGTTGTTGGGCATTAAAGAGCAACTCATCGCACCTCTATCTCAATGGGATAAAGAAATGTGCCACATCACTTACTTATAGGGAGAGAAAAATACACCATGGACCACCTCGCCTTGATTGAGAGCAACGCGTTGTAGGGTTATCGCGTTGGCTGTCTATATTAGCCATCCAAACACGTCCCAAACCTCATCTGAATATCTTAAAACTCTCCTGAGATGTCCTATTAACCTTCATAAACATAAATCTACTCAAACACCAATATCCCGGGGTCAGGAATGTAAAAATAATATTCGTAAAGTTTAGGGGTCTTGAAAATTACTAAGTCCTTAAAACTTAGTGAAAATTTCAAGCCTTGGACCCCTTAACCATACAACTACACCTGAATTGATCTTGGGATCTTATGGGGTATTATAATATCTCCCCCTTGGGGATATTCATCATCAAATAAGATCGTTTAGACTAATAATACTAAGGCAACTTAGATCAAAGGCTGAACATGCACGACTTGGAATATGATTATATAACATAGTCTGAAGCATGGTATATGAACTGAACTGATTTCGTGAATGCATGAAATGACATGAGAATGGTCATATAGCTGAAACTGATAATGAGAAAGATTAAATCTAAGGAAAATCAGTACCTCAAGAGGAATCTGAGTTTACAGAGAAAAGATGAGGGTACTTTGTTTGCATATTTGCTTTTGCTTCCCAAGTAGATCCCTCAATGGATTGATTCCGCCAAAGAACTTTGACGAAGGGAACCTATTTATTCATTAGAATATGAATCTAACCATCAAGAATCTCAACTATTAATTCTCCGTAGTAAAGGCTATCCTGAATATCCTTACTTTCGAAAGGAACAACAATAGCTGAATCACCAATGCATTTTTGTAACAAAGAAACATGGAACACTGCATGTACTGATGCCAAATATTTAGGCAATGCAAGCTCATAAGCCACCTTTTAAAAATGGTTCAAGATTCTGTAAGGGACAATATAGCAGGGACTGAGTTTCCCCTTATTGCCAAATATCTTCACCCCTTCCATAGGTGAAATCTTACAATAGACCAAGTCACCCACCTAGAACTCAAGATCTCTTCTTCTCATGCCTGCATAAGATTTCTATTAGCTCTGGTCAATATTCATCCTCTCTCGGATAAACTATACTTTATCCATTATCTCAAACACTGAATCTATCCCTACTAAAGTAGCCTCACCTTCTTTAAACCAACCAATAGGAGATATATATCTTCTTCCATAAAGTCCCTCAAACAGAGTCATATGAACATAAAAATGATAGCTATTGTTATAGGAAAACTCAATAAAAGGTAAGTGGTCATCAAAACTACCGTTAAAGTCAATAACACAAGCCCTTAATATATTCTCTAATACTTGAATAGTCCTCTCTACCTGGCCATCTATCTTAGGATGAAAAGTTGAACTGGGATAAGCTTGGGTACCAAGATACTTCTAAAAAGCCTTCCAAAAGTGAGAGGTAAACTGAGTACCTCTATCTGAAATGATAGACAATAGAAACCCATGCAACTTTACTAACTGCCTAAGATAAAGCCTTGCATAATTCTTCGCTGAGTACGAAGTATGAACTGGCAAGAAATAAGCTGATTTGGTCACTCTATACGCACTAACCCATATTGAATCATGATGACATACATATGAGGTAATACTATCAAAAAATACATGGTCACTATTTCCCACTTCTAAGTGGGGATGCTAAAATCCTGAAGCATACCACTAGGCCTTTGGTGCTCAACTTTAACCTGCTGACAATTTGAACACTAAGCCACAAACTCTACAAGTATTCACTGTCTCAAACAATCAACACACGAAACACATAGCTTGCCCTGACAAAGAAGTACACCATCTCCCACTTGGGTGAAAACCTTTACTTTTTGATCTCTAAGTGCCTCCATCAACTTAACCGAACTAGGATCCCTATCTTGTTTTTATTTTACTTCCACAACCAACGAAGATTTCGAACCAATTCAAAACCCATATACTACCCTCAGCTGAATCAACCAACTGAAGACCTAATCTAGCTGGTGAACCTCACAGACTAAATTCTTCTTACCTTCTTCAACATGAGCAACACTACCTATGGATAATATACTAAGGGCATCTTCCACTACATTGGCCTTGCCTAGATAATATAACACACTCATATCATAATCTTTTAACAACTCAAGTCACCTTCTCTGGTGAAGATTTATATTTTTCTGCATGAACACATATTGTAAACTCTTATGGTTAGTGAACACATCAACATAAACCCCATAAGGATAATGCCTCCAAATTTTCAAGGAAAAAACAACAGTTTCCAACTCATGATCATGGGTAAGATAGTTCTTTTCATGGGGTTTAAGTTATCTAGAGGCGTAGGCTATGAACTTGCCTTTATGCATCAATACACAACCAGGATAACTATAGAAGCATCACAATAAACTACAAATCATCATCTGGAAGAGTTAAAACTGGGGTAGAAGTAAGTCGAGTCTTTAACTCCTGAAAACTCTTCCTGCAAGAATCTGACCTCTAAAATTTTACCTTATTCTGAGTTAATCAAGACATGAGGAGGCAATGGAAGAATTCTCTTTTATGAAAAATTTGTAATATCCAGCCAAACCCAAGAAACTCCTAATGTATAATGGAAAGATAGGTATAGGACAGTTTGTTTCTACTTTGGCCTTTTGAGGGTCAACTCAAATGCCATTACCAAAAACTATATGGCCAATAAAAGATACTATCTTAACCAAAATACACACTTACTAAGCTTAGCAAACAACTAATGATCTCTGAGAGTCTGCAACACAACTCTCAGATGGTGTGCATGATCATTCTCACAATAAGAATAGACAAGTATACCACAATGAAGACTATCACAAATATGTCCAAATACTACTTGAACACCCTTTTCATCAAGTTCATGAAAGCTATAGGGGCATCTGTTAGTCAAAAAAACATAACTAGAAATTCAAAGTGACCATATTAAGTTCTGAAGGTTATCTTCAAAATGTCACATTCTTTTACTCTAAGTTGTTATAGGTGAATCTGAGGTCTATAGTAGATAAAAAACTTGCACCTTGAAGTTGGTCAAACAAGTCATACATCTTGGGGAGTGGTTACTTATTCTTGATTGTGACTTTGTTCAGTAGAAGGTAATCAATGCACATTCTGAGAGAACCGTCTTTCTTATGCATGAACAAGACTGTAGTACCCTATGGTGAAACCCTAGGATTGATAAAAACCTTAGCTAAGAGATCTCTTAAATTTTATTTCAATCCCTTAAGCTCAGCTGGAGCCATTCTGAAGGGTGGAATAGAGATAGGTAGGGTATCTGGAAGGAGATCTATTCTGAAGTAAATTTCCCTCTCGGAAGGAACTTCAGGAAGATCTTCAGGGAACATATCTAAAAATTCAATTACTACTAGAACTGACTCAAGACTTGGGGTCTCTAAATTTGAGTCTTTATCTCAGACAAGATGGTAAACACACCCTTTAGATATCATCTTTTTGGCTTTAAGATATGAAATAGTCTGACCTCTAAGGACTGAAGTACTACCCCTCCATTCAATGGTTGGTTCATTGGGAAAATAAAATAGAATGAATTTTAATTTAGGCATAGCAAGAGTGGATCCAATCCATATGAGAATGAAATTAAAATCAGTCATATCCAACTCCACTAGATCAACTAAGGTGATTTTATAAGATACAATGATCAGGCAATTTCGTTATGCCCGTCTAGCTATAACAAATTTACCCATAGGGGTAGACATATATAAAGGCTCTGCTAATATTTCTTGATTGACACTAAAGTCTACAGCTATGTAAGGGGTCACAAATGAAAGTGAAGCTCTAAGTTCTAACAATGCATAAATGTGAAAATGGAAAACTTATAGCATTCCCATAAATATATCATGACAAGTTTCCTGATCCTAGTGATTCTGGAGGGCATACAATCTATTTTTTCACTGCCCACTAAAGGTACTAGAGGTGGCACTCTATTGAGTCAGACGACCAGTTGGCATTGCTGAAGAATTTGACTGACCCTGTTGGCGTGAATTACCTTCCTTCGGGGCTACTACTTGACACTCATTGATCCTGTGGCATGGATTTCCATACCTAAAATACATATTACTACTTGTATAGAACTCACTTTGATGGTTTCTACCATATTTTTTGTAGAGAGAGTTGGTACGACCACTGTTTACACTACCTTGAGTCTTAGAGCCCTGCACAATATCTCGACTATCCTACCTGAACCTAGGCACTGGCGCACTAGCTAAAGATAGGAGGCTATGAAGGACACAAATTAAGGTATAAGGCTAGTAGGTAGTTGAGTCCTGTGTATATTAACCTTACATGTGAGGAATTGAAGTAATACTCTTGTAGTTTCTTCTACTTTGATTTCTACTATTATTTGTTATTTTGTGTACTTCAATTATAGTATTATTTTGTTGCAGATACTGTTCCTTTTCTTCAAAATGTTCTGTCATGTTATCTTTAGTATTTTGTAGTCGTTTCTACACTTCAAGTATTCCCTTTCCCGGATTGCTTTGTTATGTTTTTTCTTAAGCTAAGGGTGTACCAAAAATAGGAGGTAGGGGTAAGGTTTGCATACACACTACTCTCTCAATGCCTCACTTGTGGAATAATACTAGTATTGTCTTATTGTTGTTGTTGTTTTAGTAGTGTTATAGGTTAATGTGAGAATCGGTAAGTTCTAAATTCAGATACCATACTTAAAGAATACATGTATACTGTATTTGATACAGATAAATGAGTTGTTGTAGTTGTATTATCATGGACATCAACCAAGTTATGCATATCACTAGAATGTGAAAATTCTTAAAACTCGACTATGGTAAGAAGTATAAAAATACTATTTTATGAAGTGGTGCTCGAGCCACCTAGGGTGCAGGGGTAGAGCTACCCATTAGATAGGGGGTTCGGATGAACCCCCTTCGATGAAAAATTATACTATATTTACATGGTTAAAATTATAATTTAATGTATATATAATATATGTTGAATCCCCTTCGATTAGTTTGTATGTTCACTTGTGAACCCCTTTTGTGAAAATCCTGACTCTGCCACTGCTAGGGTGCACCTTAATAAATCCATATGTAGACTGTGACAACCTTCAAGATTAACCATTGGGTAAACCTACCCACCAAGGCTGAAACAAATCGGCACACATCTATTATTGTCATTGGATTAGAACTTAGGATCTCTAATTTGTTACTTATATGTCTCAACCCCTTGATTGCAAAATAATGTGTTAAAGAAATTCTTTTGCATAAGAAAATAGAAAGCCTCAACTGCTTTTTGTGAGATATGGAATTTACAATTTGCATGAAATGAGATGAACATCACTAAGTTCTCTTTAACTGACAAAATAAAGATTGACATATCAACTCAGGAACTATAATAGAATGCCTAAAGATAAGTCTTGGTAGTTGGTAGAGGCATTGCATCTATAAATGATGAAATGTATCTCAGTATTATCTAATAACATTATCTAATAGATCACTGACAAGTATCATAAGGTTGCCTCTGGCAATTTGATGAAGATAAAAGGTAATCTGGTAGCTTAAAATGGAAATAAACTATGTGTGTTATCATGAAATGATAGACAACTATTTTATCTAATTACCTTTTGGCAGTTTTATAGAGCAACCAATAGTAAAGAAATAAAAAATTATGCAAAAACTACCAAAAGCATGCTATCTCAATTGCTTGCAGTTAATCTGAATCTAGAAATCATTTAGTTTTTGCATAATTTTTTTAGGAGAAACCCCTATTCAAAAGTGGAGTTTTTCCATTTTGCTCTTTGTTTATCAAGGAAAAAAACCAGTGTGGAAGAAAAATACATTTGTTTCTTTTTTTTTATAACCATGGCGTCATGTTAGCTTGCGCGCACCTCGACTAATTCCACGGGATACCTTTCATCTCCCACCAGCAATAGATATCAGGTAGCTCTTTCCACCAAGACTAGAGCAGATGCTTTGTCCATAAATCGTACCTCAAACAAAATCATCTGCTAACTATATGAGATATTTGCTACAAAAAGTAGAGAAGATGTCACATGGGAAATGCATAAAATGATAAAAATTGTGTGGGGTAAGTGTTAAGCTCCAAATCTAGATACCATTGTGTTTGAGACGTATAAATTAGTTATTACAGTTGTATCATCAAATTATTTCTTGATAGTGGTGTCCAATTTGCTTGGTGTAGCTCTACTATTCCACGGTAGGTAGGCGGGAAGATATAAATTAATCGCTGGAATTTGAACCTGTAAACCTCGTATGTATGCAGAAAATTATGAAGAACACCGCTATATTTCTTCTTCTCTTGTTCCCCCAAAGACTAAATCATTTTACTAGCAAAGATGAGGATGCAAAGTGTGAAATCTGCATTTCTCTTACCACTTTATAAGTGTATTAGTGATATAAGAATAATCACAAAAATAGAATTATGTAGGTGTGCATTGAAATCAACCAAGTGTATATGCAAGATAAGTGCAATTAAAGGCCCAAATACACACCAAGAAAGCCCTCTCTATACACTAGAGGGGCAGCTCATTCTTGAAGGGCCTTTTTGGTCATTTTAACTTCTATTTGTTTTTTAATATATAAGGAACATGTTAGGGTTTATTCACTTAGTTTTTGAATGTTGAAAACGGTAGAACACACTTGAAAACTTCAAGTTCTCTCTCTTGTGAGGCTTGGCCAAAACTAGGCTACAACATTAGGGTGGATTCTCTTTTGTTGTTTGTTTGCTTGGAACTTGGGGTGCTTGAAGGATTGAGGTCCTCTCTTGTGTCTCTTTAAAGAGTTTAGGTTTTCATACTGTCATTATTAAGGTTTTTGTGTGTCATCTACACTTAGGTTCTTAGTCATTATAATAGTTTATGTCTCACTATTTATCCCTTTGTCTTTTGTAATCTTGTAATGTTATATCTTCTTGTCGTAGAATCCAAATCTGGTTATTCTTGTTTTCATCTTGTTAATATCATTATTGTTGTGTTGTTTTATTTTTTTTGGGTTTCAAATATACCCTTTTTTCTTGTATTCTTGTTTTACTTGTCGAATTTGAGTGAGGTCCCTTTTTGGTCCACAATTTTTCTTGAATTTGTGGACTGTTTGGGGTATATTTTGTGCTTTACCTTGTTTGTCTTCTATCATTTGATATCAAATAATGGCTTGATTTTTTCCCCACAATATCAATCTTGGGCTTGCTTGAAAAAAAGTGTTGAAAGCTGAAAATTTCAAAAACAGGCAAATCTGTCCATTTTTGTGTCTTGGCTTCTTGGCCGAGATTTTTCTTGTTTTGAGTCTAGATCTAGGAGTAATTTTTTTTTTGTTTCTAGTGTTATCTTCTTCACCTCTAACACTAAAGAAGTCTAGATCAAGATTTGATCTTTAATTGTTAATGTTATTGTTGTGGACCTAAACTTTGGCCGTGTGATTGTTGTTGGCATTGTTGTGGGTGTGGTGTTGGTTCAAGGTTTTAACGTGTATGGTGGTTATTTTTTTGTATTTTTAATCTTGGAAAGGTGTTGTTGATGTTTGGGGTCCAACTTGAACCTTAGATCTTCAAGATTCAAAAAGTTTGTTCTTTGTGTTCTTCACATCCTCATCTATTGTTGAAGAAAAAGAGGATGTTTGATCTTGGAAGTTGAATAAAGTGAGAGTGTATTTTGTTAGTCTTGAAATACATATTTCCAAAATTTAATACCTCTCAAGACTTTTACAACCAATTCCAACCACTCAAGGACTTTAACAACCACTTTTCCAACAACCTTTCAAGATTTAAGGACCATGTCTTGAGGAGAAAAGACAAGTCTTTCTTTTTGAATTTGAAATAGGATTTCAAGACTTTTTTTCTCTCCTTACCAACTCCCACCATTTCCAAATTACAATTGGACCAAGACTTGAATTGGAAAATAAAATTTGATAACAACCGCAATAAATACGTGGCTGCCACATCACTTTTTACTGTTCACCAATAATTTTTAAGCTCAAAATTTTAGATTTCTTAGTTTCATTTTATTGTCTCTTAGTTTTTTTTGTTAGTTCGAACACTAATTGACAACCTAGTAATTTTCTACTAGCTTGTAAGTTAGTTTTGTGTCTGTTTGTTCATGTTTACGTTTGTTGTGTGCTTTAATCATTTTGCATTCGTTGTTAGTTCTTGACTCAAGTCCTACAAGATTTCATTTGAGTTTTGAACAAAAATTCATTCCGGATAAGAGTAGGACCAACCCTCAGTCACTCACGAAGTACAAGCCAACTTTCAACACTTGTGAAACCAAGTGTGAGGTAAAATTGAGAGTGGGACCATAGTGGCGCTAATTTGAGCTAACAAGTTTTTTCTTATCTTTCTTAGGTCCCATGGATGACGGTACTTTCAAGGATGCCCTTGAAGATGTCCACCTAAACCTTGAAATACTACGTCACATACTTGACTCTCGAAATCCAAAACCATTAATCCAACCTCCACTTGACCAAGGAACAACGGCCCATATGGAAACTATCCTCCGCGATTGTGAAAGACGAGAAAGGGAGTGGATGCCATACAAACCACTATATCAAAGGATCCCTTGTGATGAGAGCTTGTCAAAGGTACAATCGGGCTGCCATGAAACACATCAAAGTGAAGACTATAACTTATACTAGTTACAAGGTAAAAATGCTAATCACCACACTCTTACAAACTTAGAATATTATGATGTGGCTAGTAGTAGCCAAATGGGAGTAGCTTTGGGTTTCCATAGAGTAGAAGTACATGAGTCTTCCTTTTGTGATACTATTGGTATTGTTAGGATGCATGACAACCAAATTCTTGTTGTAAGTAAGCAAGCACTAGTTGATCCTTTAGATGACCAAATTAATTCTTCTCAAAGGTTCCATTACCATAATATAAGAGTATTCATACACTAGTTGACCCTTGTGAAAACCAAGGCGAGTCTAAGTTGGTATATGAGTTGCCAACAACTAGTGAGAATATGAAAAATGATCAATCAGGTGACGATGACCTTGACGTGCTTGAATATCTAGACAACCCAATTAGTATTTGTTCTTGTGAATTTGGTTTTGATTGTGCTCCATTTTCTATCCATGGTGTTTTATGTATATTTAGGGACTATTCTCTTGAAAGAGAAAGTGTTTCATGCCTAGAAATGCTATCTACTCCTTCTTCATGTGTTTCCTATGTTGAGCTTGCTAATAAAAATTAACTTGAAATTAGTAAGTACTTGCATGAGGACTTCATAGTTGGAGTTGACTCATGTGACACCTTTCCCTACCCTCGTTGTGCTGATGATATTTTCCATAGTGATATAGAGGGTATGCCTAATTATGAGTGCGACACTTTAGGGGAAAGTAAGTATGGCAGAAAACCATGGCCATGGCTATTTCTCCCGTTTGATCCCGGTACCATCTTAGGGTGGGAAAAGATTACGCTCTGCCTATTTTCCTTTTGTCTTAATGCTTGCCCGAGCCACCTCCTTTGTAGAATTTGTGCTAATCTTTTCATGATTAAAATAAAGGACCGACTGAACAGTTTGAATAAGGAGTTGATGGGACATGTCCCTAACTAACTCCAAATAATAAATTAAATAATGAGATAATAAAGTAATGATCATTTCCTCGAAAGATGAGGACTCACTTCTAGCTTTGACTGCTGAGACTGGAATCTACTGATGCTTCAGAGCTCGTGTCTCTGAACCTATGGTATAAAAAACCATAGTGCAAATGTGTCAGTACTTTGAATGTACTGGTATGTATGTGAGGTAGGCTGAATGCATAGGGTTCATATACATGAACAATATTGGATAACTGACTAATATGAAAGTGAGAATACATGCATGCATATATAGTAAATAAATCTAAAATTGTGATAACATGAATATGCTGATGAATAACATGACTAATAACTGAGTTCTGATAGCTAATATCATGAGTGACTGTATATGACAATCTTGAATCTGATGGAACTAGCTGAGTTTCGTACTGTATTTGAGTTGACTGTATCTGACAGTTCTAAATTCTGAAGAACTATTTAAGTTCTTTTACTAAGACTGATACTGAGACTGTGGGAGGTAGTCATCTAACTGACATGTCCCAAACGATGCATTATAGCTGAAGTGGGGTCCAATCTATGCCCTGATTGGAAGGTATCAATACCACGCCACTGGTAAGGACAATATGTGAGTGACCCTTGACTAGCAGGTTACTCTAACGAGATCAGTGGGAACCCTCAACTAGCAGGTTAAGCCACCTCATCTACCCTCAACTATCAGGTATGATGTCTCAACCTACGCTGGCTATGTAGTTTTGGAATGTAAGGATTTCTTCTAAGAATCACACCCTCTGCTTACAAGTGAGCTCCCATTCTTGGGTTCACTTGGTGCTAATTTCTAATCCCATTTGAATTAACACTGAACATGATTAACTGATGTAAACATGGATTGAGTTTACTGAATTCCATTAACTGACGAAATACTACTGATATCTGACAACAGACTAAATTCGTGAGATTACTGAGGTTATTGAATTACTGAAATTTCATGAGTCACGTGACTGACTGAGTTCTATGGATAATGGCTTGATAGAGGATATCATGAAAATATGACATTGGCTCTAGGCATACAACTAAATTTTCGGGTACAAGTATCCCCAGGACTCGATGGAAAGAAACTGACGAAGCATGACTTTCTTGAATACATGAACAACATCGCAATCCATAATTCATTTATTAAGGTAATTCATCAAACATGTGATATGCATAAGCTTGTACATAAATGGGGATTTCATAAGGTCATACTAGTTGTGCACTTTTTCTTTACATAGGCATTTAATCAAATACGTGGTAGGCATAGTATATGTAGACAACATTATACAACAAATAAACATCATGATTCATCTCTAATTTCATTATTCAAGGATTTAATAATGGATTCACATGAAGCTACACCCATAATAATAAATTTCACTTAAGATTTATCACTAAAATATGGAAGAGAATTCAATTGGTCATTATCAACATGAACAATTGCAACCCAACATGAAATTCATAATTAAAATCCATAAACTTGAACTTAGAAAAAAAGATTCTTGGGCTTAATGGACGAAAGGAGTCCATGAATGAACACTATACATACCTGGGTTGAGTTTCTTGACGTTCTTGAACTTGAAAAATTTGAATCTCTTAGTTCTTGAAGAAGATTAGGATTTTTTTCTTGGGGATTAACCATAGTGAGAAAACCCTAATTTTGATGTTGTAGAAGAATAATGAATGTAGCCGCCTTGGTCGGATATTACTAGGTTTATAATTTGGTGGCAAAAGGCCAAAAATCCCCTTTAAAAACTACTTAAAAATAACTGAACGGAAACTGCGATGGCTCATGCAAAGGTCCATTGCCGGATTAATGGTCGATTGTTTTGACCATCGTATGTGGACCAGGACTGGAACTTACTATCTTGGTGCGATGGTGGGGTGACATGGTTCGTCGCTGGGTTGACAGTCCGTCGGTCCTCACTATGGCTTCTAGGAAAAATAGGGCTATCACTGTTTCCCTTGCGACGGCCTGAGCGATGGTCCATCGCTACTCCGATAGTCCGTCGGCCTGGGCCATCAATACTGGGTAGAAGGAAATCACACTACCTCACTACGATGGTCAAGGGCGATGGTCCGTCGCTAGTACAATGGTCCATCGTCCTCACCGTTGCACCTGGGTGGTTTTACTACCTTCTGTATTTCGACCATAACTTCCTCTTCCAATGTCGGATTTTGATGAAATTGGTATTGATGGAAAGCTTATTCAATTTCCTACGTGACAAAAAAGTGAAATATTAAAAATACCATATGTACAAAAGTGGATACATCTTTCAAAGAGAGTTTCTAACATTCTTGGGACTATTTCAAGCTAGGAAAAAGTACGGTGTATTACAATATCTCCTCCTTGAGCAGATTCATCCTCAAATGAGACTGAGTGAGGGGGAAAGAATATAAACTGATGTACATGCTGAACATGACTAGCTGAAACATGATTTCATGACTGACATGACTGGTAACTGAATATATCATACTGAACATGCTTATCTGATTCAAGTGTAACTGATTCATGAGTGCATGACTGGCTGTTCTGATGAATTAAGTTTCTCACAATGATAATACATGTCTAATGGATAATGATATAATTGAGCAAATACATGAATGCATGACTGAATATGCAATGGTAGTTGGTTCCAAGTTTGCGATGAACACTGAACATGAAACTGAGTAAGCTTAAGGAGAACTGTTACCTTGACCTTTATCTGAGTTGGAAGAGAAGAGGTGAGGATACTTGGTATGAATATCTGCTTCTGCTTCCCAACTAGCTTCCTCAATGGACTGATTTCACCAAAGCACCTTAACTAGAGGGACTGCTTTGTTTCTCAATCTTCGAGTCTGATAGTCTAGGATCTCAACCAAAATCTCTTTATAAGAGAGGTTGTTCTAAACTTCTATGATCTGAATAGGGAATACAACTGCTGGGTCACCTATGTACTTCTTTAGAAAGGAGACATGGAAGACTGGATGAACTGAACCTAGATATGAAGGCAATTCGAACTCATAAGCTACCTTGCCAAAGTGACTGAGAATCTTGAAGGGACTGATATATCGGGGAATGAGCTTTTCCTTATCGCCGAACCACTTTACACCCTTTATGGGAGAGATCTTTAGATGAACAAGATTACCGATCTCAAACTCGAGATACTTTCTACGAATATCTGTATAAGACTTTTTCCAAGTCAGACCTTATGACTGAAGCCTCACTAACTTTGAACCAACCAATTAGAGATCTATATCTCCTATTATAGAGAGATTCAGATGGAGCCATATGAATATTGGAATGATAGATATTGTTGAATGAAAATTCAATTAAAAGGCAAGTGGTCATCCCAACTACCCTTGAAATCAATTGTACACGCTCACAGGATATCTTCTAAAATCTAAATGGTCCTTTCTACTTGACAATTTGTCTGAGGATGAAAGGATGTACTGAGATGAAATTAGGCATGAAGACCCTTTTGGAATGCTTTCCAAAAATGAGATGTGAATTGGTTACCTCTATCTGAGATAATAGATAATGGAACACCGTGAAATATGACCAACTCTCAGATGTAGAGTTTGGCGTAATCCTTGGCTGAATAAGAGGTATGAACTAGAAGAAAATAAGCTGATTTAGTCATCCTGTCTATAATGACCCACACCAAATCATGTTGATGATGAGATCGAGACAAACCCATCACAAAGTCCATGTTTACTTCTACCCACTTCTAAGTAGGAATACTGAACTCTTGTATGGACCCACTTGGCTTCTGATGCTCTATCTTAACCTGTTGACATATAAAGCACTTAGCCACAAACTCTGCAATGTCTTTCTTCATCCCACTCCACCAATAGATTTCTCAGAAATTGTGGTACATCTTTGTGGCCCCTGGATGAATAGAGTAGCATGCACCATGCGCTTCTACAAAAATTTTCTGCCTTAAGTAATCTACAGCTAGAACACAGAGACAACCTTAACAATGCAGAACACCATCTCCCCCTTGGGAGAAAACCTCTACTTTTTTATCCTTGACTGACTCTTTTATCTTGACAAGACTGGGATCCCTATCTTGCTTTTCTTTCACCTCGAAAACTAGTGATAATTCTGAACTACTCTGAACCCATATATCACCCTCCTCTGTATCAACTAAGTGAACGACCAGTCTAGCAAGTTGATAGATATCCTGGGCTAACTTCTTCTTACTATCCTTGACATAAGCAACACTACCCACAGATAGTCTACTGAGAGCATCAGCTACTATGTTGGCCTTGCTCGAATATAAAGAATACTCATATTGTAGTCTTTCAAGAGCTCTAACCACCTTTTTAATAAATATTGAGATCTTTCTAAGAAAATACATACTAAAGGCTCTTATGATTCATGAACACCATATATATAATGCCTCAAAATCTTCAAGGTAAATACTATGGTGGCTAACTCAAGATCATGAGTAGTATAATTTTTCTCATGAGGTTTAAGCTGTCTGGAGGCGTAGTCTATGACCTTACCATGCTGCATAAGGACACAACCCAAACCTACTCTGGATACATCACAATACACTATGAACCCATATGAACCATCTGAAAGAGCTAGAACTGGAGCTGAGGTGAGTCGAGTCTTCAACTCCTAAAAAATCTTCTCTCAAGGATCTGACCACTGAAACTTGACTTTCTTCCAAGTCAATATGGATATAGGGGATGAAGAAAATCCCTCAAAAAACCATCTATAATATCTATCCAAACCCAAGAAACTCTTGATATCTGATGGAGAGATAAGGCGAGGCCAATTGCTTACTACTTTGGTATTTTAAGGATCTACTCTAATGCCATCTCCAGAAATGATATGGCCAAGGAATGCTACTAAACTTAGCCAAAATTCTCACTTACTAAATTTGGTGAATAGCTGATGATCTCTAAGAGTCTAAAGTACTGTTCTAAGATGGTCTACATGATCTCGTTCACTGCGAGAATAGACCAGAATATCATCTATGAAGACTATGACAAACATGTCCAAGTACTACTTGAACACACGGTTCATCAAGTCCATGAAATTTGCTGGGGTATTGGTGAGACCAAAGGACATGACTAGCAATTTGAAGTGACCATACCAAGTACGAAAATCTATTTTCAGAATGTCATATTCTCTAACTCTGAGTAGATGATAGCTGGATCTGTGGTCTATCCTAAAGAAGTAACTAGTACCCTAAAGTTGATCAAAAAATTCAACTATTGTGGGAAGAGAATACTTGTTGTTGACTGTGACTTTATTGAGATGACGGTAATCAATACACATTTTTAGAGAATCGTCTATCTTACACACGAATAAAACTGGTGCACCCCACGGGGACATACTGGGCCTGATGAATTCCTTATCTAAGAGATCCTTCAATTTCTCTTTCAATTCTTTGAGTTCTACTGGTGTCATTCTGTATGAAAAAAATAGAAATATGCTGATATCTGGAAGAAGATCAGTGCCAATGTCTATTTCCCTTTTAGGAGGAATTCCTGGAAGATCTTCGGGAAAGACATCTGAATATTCATTCACTACTATGACAAATTGATGACTGGGAGTTTCAAAACTAGCATCCTCAACTCTAACAAACTGATAGACACATCCTTTAGATATTATTTACTGTGCCCAAAGGTAGAAAAGAAGCTGACCTCTGAAAGCGGATACACTACCCTTCCACTCTAGGACGGGTTCATTCTAAAACTAAAACTGAACTATTCTATTTCTGTAGTCGACTGTGGCATAGCAGGAATGAAGCCAATTCATGCAAAGAATAACATCAAAATCAGTCATCTCTAATTTGACTAAGTCTGCTGAAGTGACTTTCTGAGATATTATAACTGGGCAATTTATGTATACTCATCAAGCTATGAAGGTTTCATCCAATAGGGTAGAAAATGAAAAGGGCTTGGCTAGAATTTCAGGACTTACTTTGAAATTAACTGTTAATAAGGAGTAACAAAAGTCAAAGAAGTACTGGATCTAGCAAAGCATAAACATGCACATGAAAGATTTGTAACATACCAGTAAGCACATCAGGAGAATTTTCCTGATCTTGTCGGGACTGGAGAGCATTGAGTCTATTTAGGCGTTTCCTACTAGTAGTGCTGGAGGTGGCACCCTACTAATTTAGGTGACCAGAATTAGATGAGGAGTGGTTCTATTGACCCTGTGGACCTGACTATAGACACTATCTAACTCTATGGCCTGGCTTGCGACACCCAAAACAAGTATCACTGGCAGCTTTTTAAGTACACTGATAGTTCTTGCCATAAGTCTGACAAAGAGGATATGTGCGGGCACTGCTAACACTGCCCAGAGACTTAGTGCCTGGTCCTCTATCTCTGAACTTTGGCACAGAAGCACTAGCTGAAGTAGGAGCTATAACTGAGGATTGAGGACGAAACTGAGAATGTATTCTCCTTATAATTTAGGCTGAGCAAAGTTAAAACTACCTATCCTTGCTCTTCTATTTTTCTTCTCTCTCATCTTAATCTTTTGCTCTTCTATCTATTGAGCATGAGACATAAGTCTGGCTAGAGTCATGTCACTATTCAACATCGCTGACCTGAACTCATTGACCACACTATCATTCACCTCAAAAACAAACTTACTCATCTTGGCCCTGCTGTCTGCAACCATATGAGGGGCATATCTATCTAGTTGAGTAAACTTAAGAGAATACTCTTTCACCAACATGTTTCCCTTCCTGAGGTTGATGAATTCAAAAACCTTAGTTTCTCTAAGCTTTAGGGGGAAAAATCTATCAAGGAAAGCAGAAGAAAACTCCTCCCACTCAATTAACCCTGCATCAACTACCCTCTCTGACTTCTACTGCATGAACCAAGTGTGAGCAACATCTTGGAACTGATACACAGCTAGCTCAGTAATCTCACTAGAAGTAACCCCTATGATGTTTGTAACCTTCTGCACCTAATCTAGGAATTCCTGAGGGTCCTCATCTTCTTTAGACCTGAGAAAGGATGGAGGATTCATTCGGGTGAAGTCCTGAATCCTGGCTGTAGCTGAATTGGCCACTATGTTGGATGAAATAATATTTGGTCATTCATTCTAAGCAGGAACTGACTGAGCAAGAGTAATCAATTCAGCTCTGTACTCTGCATGAGAAATATATTCATCCAAAGGATCTTCTTGTATAGGCTGAGTTCTTCTCTTGGGAGGCATGTTCTGAAATAAAGAGAAGAAATAGATTAGACTGAGATATTGACTGGAGATTATGCTCACTGGCACGACATGAATACTTAAATAAGAGAACCTATACCTAAACATCTTATAGCCTCCAGTATATAAATGTGCCGTGCAATAAACCCATGTACAAGACTCTACTAGATGCGGCTTTCAGACTTCCTAGGACTCTATTGAACCTTTGGCTCTGATACAAAGTTTGTAACACCCCAAATTTTATACTCGGAATGCTACACGGTTCTCATGACCCTAAAGGACCACAAACAAACCAATGACTAATATCTATACATGTATACTGCATAATATATTGTATAATGTGGAAACATAAACTAAAAAACCATAAGGTTCAAAACTATAACATAACTGATAAAGATATAACATCTGGATGGGGTATGAAATACCCAGAACAACTGAAATAACTGTCTGAACAAGATAGTCTAAAAAGCCTCTAACTGACTGAATGTCTGAATAAGGAGTTGATGGGACATGTCCCTAAATAACTCCAACTAAAAAATTAATTAATTGGATAATAAAGTATTGATCATGTCCTCAAAAGATAAGGACTTACTTCTAGCTCTGACTACTGAGACTGGAATCTACTAATGCTCTGGAGCTTGTGTCTCTTAACCTATGGTATAAGACACCATAGCGCAAATGCATTGGTAATTTGAATATATTGGTATGCATGTAAGGTAGGTTGAATGCATGTGGTTCATATGCATGAACAATACTGGCTAACTGACTAACATGAACGTGAGAATACATATATGTATACATAGTAACTATATCTAAAATCATGATAACATGAGTTTACTGATAACTAACATGACTAATAATTGATTTCTGATAACTAATAACATAAGTGATTGTATCTGATAGTCCTAAATATGATGGAACTAGCTGAGTTCTATACTATATCTGAGTTAACTGTATCTGACATTCCTAAATTATGAAGAACTATCTGAGTTATTTTACTGAGACTGTGGGAGGTAATCATCTAAATGACATGCCCCAATTGACGCATTATAGCTGAATTGGGGTCCAATCTGTGCCCTGATTAGAAGGGTGTCAATACAGCGCCACTTGTAAGGACATCTTAGTGACCCTTGACTAGAAGGTTACTCTAATAAAATTAGTGGGAACCCTCAACTAGTAGGTTAAGACACCTCATCTACCATCAACTAGCATGTATGATGTCTCAACCTACGCTAGCTACGTAGTTTTAGAACTCAAGCATTGCTTCTAAAAATTACAACCTCTACTAATAGGTGAATTCCCATCCTTGGGTTCACTCGGTGCTAATTTCTACTCCCATCTGAATTGACACTGAACATGATTAACTGATCTGAACATGGACTGAGTTTACTAAATTCTATTAACTGACGAAATACTACTGATATCAGATAACAAACTGGATTTTTGAGATTATTGAGGTTACTAAATTATTGAGCTTTCCTAAGTCACATGATTGACTGAGTTCTATGGATCATGGCTTGACTGAGGCTATCATGAAAACATGACACTAGCTTTAGGCATACAGCTAAATTATCAGGTATAAGTACCCCCAGGACTCGATAGAAAGAAACTGACAAAGCATGACTTTCTTGAATACATGACAAACATCACAATCCATAATTCATTTATTGAGTCAATTCATCAAAAATATGATATGCACAAGCTTGTACATACATGGGGATTTCATAAGGTCAAACTAGTTGGGCACTTTTTCTTTACATAGGCATTTAATCAAAAACATAGTGGGCATAGTATATGTAGACAACATTATACAATAAATAAACATCATGATTCATCTCTAATTTCACCATTCAAGGGTTTAATCATGGATTCATGTGCAGCTACACCTATAATAATAAATTCCACTTGAGAATTATCACTAAAACATGGAATAGAATTCAATTGGTCATTATCCACATGAACAACAACAACCCAACATAAAATTCATAGAGAAAATCCATAAACTTGAACTTAGAAAAGAGATTCTTGGACTTCATGAATGAAATGAGTCCATGAATGAACACTATGGATACCTGGGTTGAGTTTTTTGAAGTCCTTGAACTTTAAGAATTTGAATCTCTTAGTTCTTGAAGAATATCTGGATTTTATTCTTGGGGATTAATCTTAGAGAGAAAACTCTAATTTTGATGTTGTGGAAGAATAATGAATTTAGGAGCATTGGTCGGATATTACTAGGTATATAAATACGTTGCAAAATACCAAAAAGCCCCTTTAAAAACTACTTAAAAATAACTGAACAAAACTTGTGATAGCTCATGCGATGGTCCGTCGCCAGATCGACATAGCCAGTATTAGTAACTGTGGCATGGTACTAACACCCTTCAAACTGGGATTATAGGTTGAACCCTAATTATTTATTAGGGCATGTAGGTTATAGGTATCTCTCACAGTCTCAGTCAACATCCAGTTTGTTATCAATTCAGGTTTGCTTGACTAAGTGTACAGACTTTCAGATACTCAGTTTACAGCTTTCAATCTTTTAGATTTATCTCAGTAACAGAACAAATATACACTTAGTCTCTCATTCTCAGATATTATAGTTTTCATTCATTTATTCTCAGTTATCTCATATTATTCAGATAGTCCTTACCTTATATGCATAGTACTCCATGTTTTAGTCTAGTTGTTCAGACTAAGTATAGTTCAGTCTTACATGATCAGTATTCAGCTATAAGTCATTTAGTTAATCAGATAATCTTAGTATATATTATTTTAGGTTTTGTATATGTATGCATTCGTGCTCAGTATAATTGAACGTTCAGATCCTCGAGTTATGATAGTCTTTAACATGTAGTTTCAGACTCAGCATTCATACAATAACCGTGTTTTAATATTTTTTAGCTTTAGTTCTACTTATATTACAAGAGTGAAGTTTTAAGAAACTAAGTGTAGTGATTCACCAGCTTATCAGATTATGGTTGTTATTCAGGTTTTAAAATATTTCAGCTTTAAGATTATTCCAGCCTATTGGTGAGTCTACTTACACTTAGCATCCATGTTTTAAGATTACGTATGAAATCAATTTTACTTATTCCATTTACCCCTGCATACTCAGTACATTCTAGAAGTACTAATCAATATAAAAATCTGTGTCGCTACATTATTTCATAATGTATGTACCATTTGTAGCCCGTATATCATGATCAGACAGTTGTAGTTTCCAGCCAACAGGTGATGAGTTCTCTTGTTTGAGGAATTCCAGACAGGTTTAGTTAATGTACGGTTCATTTATTTTTTTCATATGTATTTATTAGTGGTAGTTGGAGGCATGTCCCAGCTATTTATAGTCAGTATAGTAGAGGCTTCATAGATGTCAGTTAGAGTCAGTCATGTAATTTTAGTTCTCTTCTCAGGTTTTATTAGATTGTAAAGTGTATCAGTAATATAATTTCTCTTAAATTTTATCATGATTATATTTCTACATAGCAGAATAGATATTTATTATATTATAATTCAGTTACTTAATAGTATGCCAGTTCATGGGTTATCCTGGGATCACTTGTGGTTCCAAGTACCGTGTGGCGTCCAGGGTGTACTCTCGGGGAATTACAGCTCGTAGGGTTCATAGGATGGGAAAAGCCCTTACCTTTATTTCATTATCTCATTGACAGGTTTTCACGACGTAAGTTAGTGGAAACAAATGGGCAATTGGCTTCCTAAAGTTCCTCATTTGTGGTTGAAGGCTAAGTTCATTATTTAATATATCTCACTCACTATGCTACTTTACTCTAAAAGACCTAGTCTGGTTATAGTTAGTAGTATAGATTAGTTAATTCGTAGAACAAAAGAAGAGCTTTTCTTTTTCATTATATTAAATTAGTAAAGAGTTAGCACCTCTATAGAGTAACACTCTCTTCTAGTTCTGGATAGCTATAAATCCTTTATTGTTGGTATGGAGACTACTTCCTATTCACTAAACAACCCTCAATTGCAATATTTAACTATCCTTCAAGGGGTGAACTCCACTTATTTTTTAGCGATGATCCAAAAATAAAAAGAAATCTCTTTACACAATCTATCTTGGTATTTTGATGTAGATGTGATAGTATTCCCACATATGACTAGAGAATAGTCCAACATAACTGGATTATCACATTAGTAGGACTAGTGACTCCACACTTTCTTTATCTGAATTAATTTGATTCTAAGTGCTCCCTATTTCAATCGAAGAAGGATTAAACTAAATGATATTTAGTTTGATAAGCTCTTAATTCTTATAACTTATGATAAGATCTAGCATGAGACTATCAAACTCATTGGTTTTTTGGAGATTTCATTGTCAAGAATTATATCATGCTTTGTTGCACCAATTTCTCATGACACATTACTAATTCCCATGTTGTATATCTACTTGTTGTTAATAGATCGGTAAGAGTCTTTCTTTGAAATATAATTCTTCTATAGATTTTATTAATATCTAAGCTTATTAGATTATACTTATCTAAAGGATGGGTCGTGGTTTGGCAGGAAGAACTAGTAGTAGACATAAAATAAGGGGCATTCTAGTTTTTTGTCCTACATGTTCCTTCATAGAGAGTGACATCATTCCAGTTGGATCCATATTTGTGCTTACATGCCTTAGTTTAAGGAAATACTTGATGCCACATCCTTTGATCTTCATGAATGGTAGCTAGATTATTGATTGCCTAGTTCAACTGTTGATAGTTTGCTAAACATCATCCTTTTCTTCACCTTTAATCCTATCTATCCTTTTCATGCTGACTCTAATATTCTCATTCTTGGTTATTTTTTCATTTCCTTTACCTTTGACTAGCCATTTAATAAATTCAAAAGGACCAGAGTTGTTCAAAGAGAAAGAAGTTTCAATCATAGCTTCTCAAACAAAATGAATTAAGAAAAAAGATCGTTCGTAACATCCATTCCTTTTCCTTGCTTGCCTCTATTGGTTAGCCTCCTCATCCTAGTTCTACTCATTTTCCTAAATCTTAGTGCTAATATGACATATTTCTTATACTTAAGCATTAAGTTCCTTTTCAACTGGCAAAATCTTAGTCCCAAAAAAACATGAGTCATTAGACTTTATAAGAGCAGGAAATATGGAAAATCAGACTCATTCTATCTAATTACTGAAATGCCCTACAACAACAAGATTCAATAGCATCCTTTTATTTTATTCCAGAAAAATTAGCTACTGACTCAACCTCTCCTTAGGTCTATGTAATCTTTGTATTTGTTTTTAGCATCGGTGATTGAAAGAGTAGGAGTCTATTTTATCTATTTTAGAAATAATTTCTCAACCCTTTTGTATGAAAGTAGGCCCTAGCTTCTCAATAATTCATTCAATGAACTAACTATACTTAAGATATGAGCTATACTTATTCCTTCTTTTCTTATTTCTTCCCTTTAGGGCCGTATCAGATAAAGAAAGTAGCTAAAGAATTGAATATTCATAAAAGTAGTCCTTGAATCTCTTTAAAAGCATAAAGTGAGTCTCAGACTTCAATATCTAGACTTGTACTAATAGGTTGCACAGTGACCAATCCTCTAAGATCTATTGACTGGGTAGTCTCTAACTTTCGTATTCTCTTTCCTGGACTTCCCCTCTATTCAAGACTCTACCTAAATTATTGAATCTCTTTCTAGTCATTAAATAAAGAAAAAAGAAATATCTTCATTGAATCCTATGGGATTATGATTTCCTCCCTCACTAGTATACTATATGTACTCTATTTTAATAATAGGCCCAATACCTAGTTCAAGGACTAAGTGATTTATATATCTCACTTCTTTCTTTAGCACCTAAGCTAGTTCTAATGCTAATACCAACCTTTTTGAAATAGAAGTGTAGGCGTGAAAGCTCTCTAACCTTTAAGAACATCTTGATTAAGAAAGCTTCCTTTTGAAAGTGAGTCTTTGGGTTACTACCTGCCATTATCAACTAAGTCGATAAAGGACCACCCTTTCAAAGCCCATTTTTATAGAATTCTTGGGACTAAGATTCTGTACCTAGTACAATCAGAGGCTTAGACTATGTATGGATGTAGCTTACACAAGATAGGTAAATAAATGGGAGGTAATAACTTTCTTGGCATGAGTATACTACGATAATCCCATGTCTTCATGCAACGTAGCATCAGCTATACTAGGTTATGATTAGGGTTCGATAATGTAAAACCCCACTAACTCCTAGCTAAGCTTTTAATCATTCATCATATGTTTAAAGGCCTAAAAGTCATTATTTTAACCATAATAAGCATCATGATCATTTACCTAGTGTGTAAACCTCTTTCAATACGAATAATGGTCGTAGGAAATATTTAGATTAAAGTTGTGTTGAGAGCATTTGTATGGATTGAGTTTTAGTCCTCAATCCTACAAGTGTCAACATTAAATGAGTATAATTACTTTTCTATATAGATTTTAATGAAAGTCAATTGAATCCTCTTACCAATGCATCTAATTTTTCCTTAATCCAATACGGGAGTGATAAGTTATGCGCATTTTTGTGAGGAAATTAGTAGGGATCCATGAGTGGTGTGACATAGAAGTTATGCCCCTTTTAAGGTCGTAATATGCTAGTTGTGCTGCGCGATAAGGTTGTTCCTTGAAAGTGGTCACAATGATGCTAAAATCTTTTTTTTCCTTAGATTTTTTCGAGGGCAAATTGGTCATTTGCATCCTAAATGATCCTATAATTTAGTCTAAAATATTTTTCCTTATTCCATTTCACGATTTCATCATTTTCATTCTTCCCAAACTCTCAGGAACACCAAATGAAGGGGTTTTCACCCAAAATTCAACCTTAAGGGTTCTGAACTAAAATGTTCCTCTAAGAATTTGATAAGTTCATGTATGTGGGGATTCAACAGGGATAATCCTTTCTTCCTTGTGCCCAAACACAAGTTTTTAAATTCTATAAATATGTATTCTTGTATTATGATTTAACCCCAAGCTTTCAATTCAAATTCCCATGTTCTATTTATGAGTTTTTTTACGCACTTGATAATATTCATGAACTCTCATGGTTTTGATGGAATGCTTAATAAATCCCAATAAATTGGTATTGAATCATTGAATTCTACAAGAACTACATCTCCTTAGTATGATTTAACGATTTCAAGCATAAATTTAAAACAAGTTATTTTCTTTAACATGATTTAGCCTAAATTCAAGAAAGTGCATGACATGATTATGAATTTATAAGGATTTTCATGTTCTTAATATGTTTAACATAACTAAGCGTGGTTCAGAATGAATTAGCGTGACTAAGCATGAATTTTAAGCATGTATATGATATAAGTCTAGTTTACGTAAAATTTCCATATTTTTGTATAAGTTGTGAGATTTGGGGGTTTTACCACGAAACAATTACATAACCTATACAAGATGATATGAATTTCAAGATTTAGCATGAGCCACATGAGTTTGACATAATTTTACCTTACGGTCTCAGTTTATCAACAACCTATGGTTTTCAAGTATATGATTCATGATTAGTATGACAATTGGACATGCCATAAATGCTTATATAGTATGAAATCCAGATATGTCATCAATGATCTATGAAATATAAAAGAGGTATGACTAATATTCAGCATGTCAGGACTACAGTCCTTAGTTACTTTTAAAAAAAATTCATGCTTCTTTCCATGATGAATTTTATATATTATGCATAAATAGTATGGTTTTGGGAGTAGTATCTAGCAACATGTAGGCAAGTGTTTAGCGTATCTTAATCATAAAAACGTTGTTCCAATGTAGGCTAAAGGGTTCCTCTTTAGTTGAGAGTGTCCCCATTGCCCCAATGGGATCATGAGTGAATTTACACTACTAATGGTTCTATACTGATTGCTAGATATAGAGAAAACCTCCTCTACATGGGTCATATATTTGTAATGACCCTCTAGATTATTTTCTCGATTTACTAGCCTTTCTACAACTGCTACAGGTCATATATGACATGCCCAAAATATCGGTTCAATTATCAGATAGTTTATTTGGCTTTTAGGCTTATTTTCTATATTAGAGATTTTGCTATTAAAGAATTTTTCTTAGACCAAATCTCCTAATAGACGACCTCGGATGAGAATTTTGATCATTCCATCAGCTCCAGAATATTGATTTTATCTTGGGGACCCTTAATTCAAGTTCCAAGGCTTCTGAACTCATTCCAGACTATTGGGTGGATTATATGAAAAATAGAACTAGGTGTGGGGCCTATATTTAGTCAAAACTATCACAACCCGCCTATTCATAATGTGTATTTCAAGTCAACTGAAGAATGTAGACCATCCCAATTAGCCTAGCCAACCTAAATAAAATAGCTAGCAGTGGATGCATTCCTAACAAATAACAAGATAGAGCTGAGTTTTGAACATCTAACAAGATAGAGAAATCTATATCATGTCGGAACATGTCACCAACCATATCCAAATACCCACCAAAATAATCTAAGACATAAATAAATACAAGACCATGAAATGAGGTCCTTCTAGAGGATAGAAGCTCACCACTTCAAAACAGACTCTCAGACAATCCAGAAATCACCTATGGCTAGGCAGGAAAAGCAAAAGTGTCTTCGAATCCTACGTTTCATGGGGAAACATCCGAGGACTATTACCGGGGTGAGTACTTACATGTAACTCAGGGAATGAACAAAATAATGCTATGATCAAGTCAATCGAAAATCATTCAAAATCATATGTACACAATCATATACTTATATATATAATATACCGGGATAAGAAATAAGGTTTAGCATGATATTTAAACATTAGCATAGACTATGTAGCCATCTCATTATCTAGGCACCCACGAGATATATGGGTTTAGCTCCCCCTGCCGAAAGTGCCCCAGTTTTAGTTAGTGGCACGAAACGAAGATATCCAAGAAAAACTAAGGACTTCCCTAACTCTACATCATTCTAGGATACATGAATATATATGTGTGAGCTATGCACACGGTCGTAAATACCCCCACACCGACAAAATTGGTTTCTAGGGTTCGTCCTTCCTGAGACTTACACCTTCATGGTAAGCTGCACAACCTCTCCCCTAATTAAGACCAATTAAAATAGTTTACACATTCCTATTTATTAACCAAAAATTATCCATTATGGCATATACCACTTGTATTATCATACTAATTATGCTTGCAAGATAATATCATTATACCATTGCAATTATTCATCACCTTAGGGGAATGTATCGACCTCCATGATTTATCAAGTCAAATATGAGGACTCACCACTACTACAGCTAATAATCAGGAAAGTCTATGCATAATTCGAGAATTGAGTGTCAGAATCTATGATATGATACATCATAGCACAAGAAAAGAGTATGTGATCAGTACTTTTAATGTACTGGTATGCTAAATAAGGTAGGTCGATATGCATTGTTTCATGTAAATGAATAATAATAACTAACTAAATAGCATAAAGTCTAAATAAAATGCGTGGAATCTATAAGTACTGAATGTGCATGAAATCTATAAATACTGAGTGTGAGTGTAATCTGTAAATACTGAGTGTGCATGAAATCTGTAAATGCTGAGTGTGCATGAAATCTATAAATACTAAGTGTGCATGAAATCTATACATATTGAGTGTGCATGAAATCTATAAATACTAAGTGTGTGTTACCAAGCATAAAACACGTTCTGAATATAATCTGTAAACACTGAAGCTAAATTACTGAGTTGATTACTTGATTGAGTGTGTGAGAGGTATGATCGAACTGACATGCCCCGCTCTAAATAGATTGGGGTTCAACCTATAACCTTAGTTGAAAGGGTGTTAATACTATGCCACGGGTACTAACAATGGCTATGTGGATCCATTAAACTACTGAAAAACCAGGATGTCAAGCCTAAAGTGATGGGTGACACCTAGGCAGAGTCAAGCCTAATCTAACAGGTGACCTCGGGGAGGTAGTCAAGCCTAATCTGATGGGTGACTCCTCATCCTATGCTGGCTACGCAGTTTTTGAACACAGGGACTTCTACTAATGACTATACTTAACTGTTGGGGAAGCCATCATCCCTGCATTCGCTCGGTGCTATATCCTACTCCCAACTAAAGGACGCTAACTTCTGAACTTATCTAAGTTTAATTGATTAAGATGACGAACTGAACTAATAATACTCATAACATATTATGAAACTATTTTTAAGATACTAAGACTAATTAAACAACTAAGTTTTTGGGTATCCATAACCCTCGGGACTCGAGAGCAATAATATAAAAATAGTCAAGTTAATTTAGGAGTCAAATTTCAAATCCCAGATTTTTCGCTCATAGTTGACGACATTATTTGATGGCTTGTTAGGAAGTTGACAACTTATCAGACCAAGTCGTCAACTCCTCTTTCGAATCCATGTTTGCTGCTTATAGGTGATGACCTAATCTGATGGCTTATCAGGAAGTTGACAACTTATCTGGTTAAGTCATTAACTCTTCACTTCAACTCCTACACACTATATTCAGCTGATGACTTCTCTAACTTCTTATCACAATTTTGACGACTTATCAGACAAGTCATCAACTGTAATCTTCATTTATTCTTTCTTAAAATCAGTCCTTCTTGACATAGTTATTACAAGTTTTCATGCATCTTGACTTACTTTTAATATCACAGGGAATATAATCAAAAGCGACAAAAGTTACTTAAGAATTTACAATTATTGTTAGTTAAAGGCCTTAAATGTGCTAGTACAAAGCTCGCACATCAACTCCCTCAACTAAAAACAATTGATTTTCCTCAAGCAACTAACATAGTATAATACTACGATGCTTAACCAACAGAATGTAAGGTACCTATGACAGTCAACCATCAATTTTCGCTCAAACACTTTACCCTCTCAAAGTTAAATCACTTTAAAATCAACTTTGTGTGTTAATGGAGAACAACAATGTGACACAAGGAAATAAAGATATGGCACCTCATTATCAATAAACAACCACACATATATACAAGTTATACTTCCCCAAATAAGTAAACAGCTAGTAATAAAACTTATGTGCCCTAACAACAAAGAAGTCCTTCATTACTCATATATGAAATAAAGTTTGTCAATGTGGGTACGACCAAGAAACACTCTCTCTCAGAAAGAAGTTCCAGTCTATTTATGCCAAATACCATAAGTGTTCCCTTATTTTCATTACCGAGGCTTTCAGATAGTTAAGTCAGGATCACTCTAGGACTTTACTTTGGCTTTGTAGCATAGGCTTTGGGCTGGTATGATACGCAATGATATTTAAAGTGACTAAGCCTCCTGGGAACTAGACTATTTTTGGGGTTTCACTATCTAACCTTTACCTTATTTCTCCCTTTATTTATTAAAGCATACTCAGGTTGGGTGTGGTCTTTTAGTCTTTTATTTTCTTTTTTTCTCAACTATTCTTTTCTTATTCTTTTTCTACTGCACCCAGTATTGAATTTTATTCTCTTATTTTACCCTTCTTCATACTTAGGAACCCTTCTTCATACTTACTTTACATTACACACCCTTTTGATAGCCACCCTATACTTAGGCTATTTGCCTAAATCAAAGTGCATAATGTCCAAGGAGGACCAAGCACAAAATAGGTTCATTGTGATACAAATGGGAGGGTGATAGGTTTAACAAGTAAAATAGGCATACAGGCTCAAAATTGGGATCAAGGGGTATTATTCACACATTGAAGGTTATTTAGGTTAAAAGTGGACTAATATAAAAAATAGCCTATGATCCTTTCCTAACCACTATCTACAACCTCAGTAAGACAAACTAGGCAAGTTCTAGATTTAACAAATAAAGGGAACTTTGTAATATCTCACACACACTTTGTACAAAGGTATATCATAAGATACTACCTATCCTATTTATGTAGTTGTTACCAATGATTATCGCATCCCTAATACTAATGCAATAAAAGGACTCACAATAGTCATATATAGATACATATCACACAGTTACAAACTACACAGTTGGAGAGGTATTTATCATTTTTCTCAAATACCATAGATACCTTTTTTTCTTCTATTAACCACAAACATCATGAAACAAACCACAAAATAAATTACGCAAACACAAACAACTAACCTAAACATGTCGGTTCACTAAGAAACACACAAGGGTATAGAACACAGACAATATACCCTTGAGGTTCCAAGTAATGAGCATGCATTGACCTCAATGCATATCTAACAGCCTGAAACAATAAGGGATAGGATATACCTGCAATGCTTCAAGCGCGTGAATCATAAGTCACAGACTCTACTTCTGCATCATTATCTGGAAAAATTACATTAAGAGCATTATGCAGAGCTGAAACATCTTCCTTACTGGTTGTCAGAGTGAAAAACTCCCTCACATTCTCGCCAACGTTCATCGAAGGTCCACTAGTCGAGGCTCCCACAGCTCTTTCCCTCAATGCTTTCTCTATAGGCTTGCCCTCTACTTTCGACATTTACATCACTTTGTTTATCTTCTCATTGTCTACCTTCTTCTTTGTTTTTTTCTCCGCTCTCCATTCTTAATCACTGTCAGTTCTTTCTCTTTTGCCTTTATCTTTCTTGTCACCCTTTTCTTTTCTTTTCTTCATTGGTTTTCTATTGATGTCAAACAACGGGCCTTCATCTTCAAATTTTTTAGAAGTAAGGTTTGAAGGTAACACAATTTGGTGACACTATAGTTCCACAATATCAGCTTTCACCTTACCCAAAGCTGCTTTGAAATCATCAAGATCTGAGGCCGACATCTCACTCAATCTTACATTAAGATAGTTTTCCAACTCATCAACATGTCTATGCAAAGTTTGCAAGCTATTAGCACATTAATTCTTTTGTCCACAGCAGATTAAAATTGGCTAGCAAATAATTTCAACTGTGCCGCAAACCTCTTCCCTTGCTTCACTTTTTTTTGAAATTAAGAGAAGTAAAGGCATACTCCGACACCGATTCTACAACTATGGGGTTCTCTTTGCTCTCATGCACTGAAGATTCCCTTGCATACAATATTGGCTATACAGCTTCAGGTATTGAAACCTCTATATTTGGTGTTGAACTAGTATCAGTAGCAGCTATTTGCACTTCATCAGTCCTAACTGGAATGTTCTTACCCCCTGCTTGTTTACCTAACACTAGCCTAGGCTGATTTTCATCATACTTGATGGGGTTATGAGTTTTTTGGGAAGGAATCTCTCGATCTACGCCTGTAATCTAAGATACACTAGCAGTCTCACACAACTTCGTGACTAAACAAGGAAAAGGATATGCAGTGTCGGGTCTTGTTGCTCGAATCTTTATTTCATCCGCAATAATTTCCCCAAAGTTCAAGGGAAGCTTAGACATTAAACTCGCCACCAAAACTATCCTATCCTCATCAATAATGTTGCCTCCCACCGTTGGTATCAATTGTGAGCATACTACGCCCCACCAAATTCTTACCTCCTGAGACTGTGAGGCCTTAAAGATCCTTTCATTTGCATTTATCAACCATTTTGGCTCTCACTCAGCTATAATGTTTGCCAACCAAGGATGTTGTTTTACCCTTTCCTTCATTCTAAAGTAGAATCCTAGAGAAGTCGCTGAAGGGATAAAATTTAGCTGATGGAGGAATTTGTTGATCGTGCTGTCTGATAGATACACATATACTTCCCTCACTAGGATCTTATTCATGTTGGGCATGTCTGTAGCTTTCTGTCCTTTCTTACACATATTCTCCAGTATAGCCTGGTAGTTTTCATAAATTTCCCTGACTAATACGCGGAAGAATGATTCACCCACCTTTGTGATCATCCCAAATCAAAATCTTTGACCTCTTTCTCCATTTGGGGGTACCTGCTTAACCTAGTAGTGATGATCCCCATCTCTTTATATATCGACCGCTTAATACTTCTTATTTTTGTTCTTGTCATTCCTCTATGGTAGATATCTGCCCCTAGGAACCTGCCATCTGACACTTTCTTGAACACCAGGATTCTTACATTTAATCACATCTCCCCTTGTCTGAGATTCTTCACCAGTTGGGTGTTCATAAGAAGGATGTTCTGCAGTAGGTTTTTCAGAGTTAGGCTGCTCTGAAGATATAAGGTCATATGGAGAGATGCTGTCCAACTCAGTCTTAATTTCTTCAACCACCTCTTCCTCAGGTTATGGAAGAGGTTCTTCTATCTTTAGACTCTGACTTCTGTTGCATCTTTGTAATTATGGTACCTCTTCTTCACTTTCGGATTCATTGAGAAGTCTTCGAGTTAAATTATCCTGGGTTACCTTCTTAGCAACTTTCTTTGCTTTTCCTTTTGGAGGCATGATCAATTTTGTAGCAAGGTTAAAAAGATATTATTACTTAATACACAAGAGCAAATAATTAAGAAAAAGTCAATCAATTTCAATGCTACTCTTGAAAGGGTTTTATCACTGTCATTGAGCATAGATGTGATGACTTGGTATAATAAGCCATCACTTATGTTATTGCCCGTCAACCAAGTCATCAGCTTAAGGTAGAATGTGACCAATTTAAACAACACCTAGCGACTGTGTCTGGTAATCCATCACTTATGTGATACCCCATCAACCAAGTCATTTTCCTCAGGCTGAATGTAATTAGATTGAGTAAGGGTGTGACAAATTAGTGTGATAATCCATCACTTATGTAATAGCTCGTCAGCCAAGTCATCATCCCAAAATAGAATTTTAGCCTATTTTTATTTCTTTGAAAACTTTTCAACGTAATCATCATTTAACACCACGCATTCCAACATGTAAAATTCGATTTTTGGGCTAAAATTTCAAACTTTATTGCTCAATTCAGAACTAGTAGCCCTAGTTTCCAGTTTCAACAAGAACCCATATCCAAATTTGAATCAATAATCTTTAAAAGCTAAAGTACAGAAGATTTTAACCCAACAATAGTACATTTTTCAACTTTTAATAGGAATTTGTTCATGAACATATTTTACTGATGCAATATGTAATTGATCTTGAGTAATCAATTCACTATGCATTACTTAAAAGTTGAACATGAACACTTCAAAACCAACAAAATTTACATTATTGGACAATTATCATTGCTTATCAAGGAAAAGGAGTCAAGCTTAAAATATACCTCTTAGTCGACTCAAACTACAGGCTTCCCTTGTGAGGTTTTTCAAAATTTTTAGACAAGAACAAGTGAGCTTGACTGGTTTCTCAAATAAGAAAAAAAAGAAGTTTCGCACCTTTTTTCAATTGGTTTAGAGAAGATGAAGAGAAAGTAGAATTTTGTCTTTTGAAAAGGAAACCAATGGGCAAGGAGAAGTGAATGAAATTAAAAAGCTTATTTTTTTCTATAATTATCTACTAAATAATAAATAAAAAGCAATTAAAGATAATAACTAATAATGGAAAGAAAATAAACTAAAGAAAATTGGGTTTGGAAGGTGAAGAGATTAAGGTTCAAGGATGTGGGTTGGGTCAGGATATCTTTTCTGGGCCCAAAATTACGTGATGGCTTATCACAAAGTTGATAGCCCATAACATTTCATCATTGCCTTAAGGAAGAATGTTTCCCCATTTTGCGTCATCTGATGACCAGGTGTGACGGCTTATCACAAGTGTGATAGCTTATCAGACTTGGTCGTAAGTTCTATCTAGATTATACCTCAATATTAGCTCAGATGACGACCTCACCTAATGCCTTATCATGAGGGTGATGAATTATCATCTCTAGTCTTTACCTTTATCCAGAATGATGCCATTTTAAAAAAAATGTTGATAACATCAAGTGATGCATCGTAAACTTTCTGACAAGCCATCATCTTTGGTCGTCAGTTCCACTTTGCTGACTGCATCAATTTCACCTTAACTCTTGCACACCTAAACAAATCAATACAATCACCATTTTAAGAATAAAACAAATAAACTTACAGCATAAAAGTTTGGGTTGCCTCCCAATAGCTCCTGATTTATCGTCACGGCATGACTTAGTTATCTCGACTACTCAAAATTCATTGAGATACATATTGGATATTATCCTACATCATTCATTGGACCAACATAGATCTTGACCCTTTTCCCATTGACTTTGAATAGACTTCCATCTTTACCTTTAAGTTCCACCACACCTAATGGAAAAATTTGACTTACTTTGAGTTGCCAGGACCATATTGACTTCAAATTGCCCAAAAAAACTTTAAGCCAAGAGTTAAACAATAACACCCAATCACCAGCTTTAAAATCACTCTTCTCTATTCTTCAGTTATGGTAATTCTTCATTCTTTCTTTGTACAAATCTGCTCTTTCATAGTCTCCAAGACGGATTTTGTCCATTTCATTTAGTTTCCCCAATCTTAACTCCAGTACTTCTTTCCAGTTTATGTTTAGTCGTTTAAGAGCCTACAAGGCCTTATGCTCTAATTCAACCGGAAGGTGACACACTTTACTAAAGACCAACTGGTAAGGTGACATCCTAATAGGTGTCTTGAAAGAAGTTCAATATGCCCACAAGGCATCATCAAGCTTTCGAGGCCAATATATTCGGCTAGTATTCTCCATTTTAGCTAAAATTTCTTTTATCTCCCGATTTAAAACTTGCACTTGGCCACTAGTTTATGGGTGATCTGGAGTAACAACCTTATGCCTCTTCACACATTATTTCACCAAAGTAGCCCAAAATGTTTTGTTGTTGAAGTGGGACCCCTCTACACTAATTATTATTCTTGGCAATCCAAAATGAGAGAAGATGTTCCTTTTCAAGAAAGCCACTAGTCTCTTGCCTTCATTATAAGCGAAAGCAACTGCTTCAACCCATTTGGACATATAGTCCACAGCTACTAAGAATATTTTAGTCCATAGGAGCTTAGATACGATCCCATGAAGTCGATATCCAGGATGTCAAATAGTTCAACTTCCAACATTGTCGCCATGGGTATCTCATGGTACTTTGGTATTTACCCTTGTTTGTGGCATTGGTCACATTTTCTCATGAAATCATATGGATCTTTGAATAGGTTTGGCAAATGGTAGCCACTCTGCAATTCCTTTCTTGCAGTAAAATAACCTGCATGGTGACCTACAACTAGAGAAGCATGACAAGCTTCGAAAATACCCAGCATGTCCACCTCCAGGATACACTGCCTAATAATATTATCTGTACACCTCCAAAATAAATATGGGTCATCCTAGAAATATTACGTAACATCATGAAGAAAATGCTTTCTTTAGTGAAAGGAGAGATTCTTCGAGATAATCTCACTCACCACAAAATTTGCAAAGTTTGCGTACTAAGGTACTCATTCGAGTACAACAACCAATATTTTCTCATTTGGAAATGTATCATCAATTTTGAGCTCATCCTTGACTGTTTGATCTCCCTCAAGTCTAGATAGGTATTTTGCAACTTAATTTTTACATCTTTTTCGATCTTTGACTTCAAATTTGAACTCTTGAAGAAGCAATACTCACCTGATTAGCCTTGGCTTTGCATCCTTATTTTCCACCAAATACCTTAAAGTAGCATGGTCTGTATGCACTACCACTTTGGTCTATAATAAGTAAGCACAGAACTTTTCAAATGCATAAAACATCACAAAAAGTTCCTGCTCAGTTATAGTGTAATTCCTCTAGGGATCATTTAAGGCATTGCTTGTGTAGTAAATAGGATGAAACAACTTATCTTTATTTTGGCCAAGCACAGCCCCCAATGCTACTCCATTTGCATCCGACATAATTTCAAATGATTTTGACCAATCTGGTGCAATAATGATTAGTCAGCAACTAGCTTCTCCTTAAGGCAATCAAATGTCTTCTTAAACTCATCCTAAAATATGAACTTGTTCTCCTTCTCTAAAAGCTTGCACATTGGGTTTACAATCTTAGAGAAGTCTTTTATAAATCATTGATAGAAGCCAGCATGACTAAGGAAACTCCACACTCCCTTTACTGAGATAGGGGGTGGTAGTTTCTCAATAACTTCTATTTTGGCTTGGTCAACTTCAATTCCCTTAGCTGAAATTTTTTGACCAAGGACAATGCCCTCCTTCACCATGAAGTGGCATTTCTCCTAGTTTAACACCAAATTGAAATTCTCGCATCTTTTCAATTCTCTACTCAGATTAACCAGACACAGCTCAAAAGAATCACCTACCACTGAGAAGTCATCCATGAATACCTCCAAGGTATCCTCCACCATATCAAAAAAGGTAGACAACATGCACCGTTGAAAAATGGCAGGTGCATCACACAAACCAAATGATATCAGTTTGAAAGAAAAAGTATTATACAATTAAGTGAAAGTTGTCTTCTCCTGATCCTCTAAAGCAATAGAAATCTGGTTGTAGCCTGAATAACCTTCCAAGAAAAAATACCAACCTCTTTTTGCCAACCGATCAAGCATTTGATCCATAAAAGGCATTGGGAAGTGGTCCTTCAGAGTCTATGAGTTGAGCTTATGATAGTCTATGCAATCTCTCCACCCTATATTCAGCCTGAGTGGAATCAACTCATTCTTTTCATTTGCCACTACAGTCATGCCCCCTTTCTTGGGCACACATTGGACAGGGCTTACCTATTTACTATCCGATATGGGATGTTCAACTCCTGTATTAAGACATTAAATGATCTCCTTCTTAACCACTTCTTGCATTGGTGTATTAAGGCGATGTTTGTGCACAATGGTTGGGGTGCAATTCTCTTCAAGATTAATATTGTGAGTGCAAATACCGGGATGAATATCAATGATATCGATAATAGACCAACCAATAGCCCTTTTATATCTTCTAAGCACAAAGATAATTTACTAAACATTTAACATGCCTCAGAAATAAAAACCAATATACTAGTAGTTTAGGTGGAATAGTTAGAAGGGGATAATATGGTGTAAGTCTCGTTTAAAGTGATTGAATTTTCCAAATTTGATGAGGGGATCCGTAAAGTAAGTATAGTAAAGATAGGCTTGAATATTGTGATTTATAGATAGACAAGTTATTGGGTTAAGTGGATAGTATGCTTGATAAGACAAGATGTTGTTTGACTGCAGTGATAGGATGGAATAGTATTTTGAGTGGATGTAAGGCATAGAGCCCCGTATCTTAAGTTAGAATCTTTTAACTCTCGATTAGACTTTAACTTGCAGTCAATGTATAGTTAGAATCTATCTCTGGTAGCAATATGTTGTGTGGGGAAATGGTGAGGTATGTTATTCATAGGTGAATTCTTTGTTAAGAAGTATTGCGATGTTTAAGAGCTATTAGTGCAAGACCCTTAAAATTTCCATAATTCTCTTTTTGACCCTACCTAATTCGAAACATCAATTTTTGACCCAAATTATATTCAGGGATGTTACACGGGTATCCCAGGAGATTTTTGGAACTTTCAAACATGGTTCAGGGTGGTTTTGGATCATTGAGGTTGTGAGCCTCCATGATAGCCCCACGTTGTGAAGGATAGCCTCTCCAATAAGGTCTGCGATATGGACCTAAGAAAAAATTTTGATTGCTTAGATTTTCTCACTTGGGGTGAGGACTTTTAGGTCTTTTACCCCTTGAACCTTGGTCTCATTATCTTATGAATTGTGGTTACATAGTTTACGTGGTGATGCCATTAAGACTTTTTCCTTTTGATTCCTATACGTGTTATGTTGAGGGAAAATTCTTAATGTGAAGTTACATACTCCTAAAGCTTTAAAAGATTTCTATCCATCATTCGAGGAGGAATAATTCTAAGGGGGAGATAATGTAACACCCTGCGTTTGAGGGCTAGAATTTGAACCATTTTTTCTACATGTATAAACTCAAATCCTAGTGTGAAAAGTGCCTTTGAAGGGAAGAATGCATATAGTAAACACATAGAGTAAAGTGGAGTTAAGAACTTTCATTATCGACAGAATTTTGGAATTTGATTTTATAAAGGTCAAATTTTCATTTGTATAAATTCTAGAATATGTTGAATTTTGGGTCTCAAGACCTATAAAATTATATATAAATGTGTTCTCTTTCTAACGCACCCGATTTGGCCGTTATTTGATACCCAAGCCAAAAATTATAAGCATTTTTGTGAAGAGGCAGTAACGGTCTGCGATAGCAGCGAGGTGAGGAGCCTATCATAGAGATTACCCTCTACGACACAGTGATGCTTTAAATTATGCCAATTTTTGTTTTTTTATTTGAGAGGAAGTGTATTGAAGTCCTTTCACATATAAATGATCCATAAACACTATATTAAACTATTTCCATCTTTTTTAATGACATAACATCGATTATTTTACTCTAAAAAATCCCTACTCTCAAATCCCCCTTTTCAAGTCAAGGCTAGGGTTCAAGGAGGTGTCCATCAAGGGTCCTAAGGGAGTTGTCTTTTTCCAAATTTCATCTATCTAAGACATATATCTCTTTCCCTTGTACTTATATTTTCTTTAAGGCATGAAATTTATTAGTTATGCATAGCTTTGATGTGGGTTTTGATATAGTTAAGGGTTTTTGACATGATTGGTCATTAAAATGGTTTTCCATGGTTTATTTTGATTTATTCATATTTTATTAATAATTATGAACATTTGGGATGCATGGGAATGGTAGTTTAACTGTGGGGTTATTGTAATCCCCAACTTGATGATTTTACCATGAATTATGGTTTTGGAAATTATATTCCCTTAACATGTTTGTGAAATTTTCAATGAAAAGGTTTTTGTCACATGGTTTTGTTGACTTACTTAAAATAATGCATTGGCATGCAAAGGATAATGAAGAATAAATGTTTCCCTTGTAAGGCCTTGTTGGCTAAGTATTGAATGTGAAAAAATGCAACCTGGTGTGTTGAATTGATTAAATGAGTTAGAGTCCTAAATGGCCTCAGCAAACAAAGCACTAGCTGCACCCCTCTCAGCCTGTGCAGCAACTATCGAAGCAATAGTATGAATAGAATTAAGAAACTTTGCGTTCATCACAATACCCTGAGGGACCTGAAGAGCAATAAAAGAAATAAGAGGAAGTCCATTATTATCAAGAATAGGACTATAAGATCGAAGATATACTCCAGACGTAGGAGGTGCCCCTTTATCTTTATCTTTATATGGGACGGAAGAATTTCCTTGTGTTTCAGATCTAGGAGGCATGATCTGAAAGACAAACAACCAAGGATTAGAGTCTAGATTCTAGAACTGAGAATTTCAAGAAATTGAAACATTATTAAATGTCTCACAGCCTCTCTCTTATGAGTGTAGCGTTCTTCGCAACCCTAAAAGAGACTCTACTCGACACGGTTTTATGGAATTTTTAGTTGACTATAAACCTAGCTCTTATTCCAACTTGTATCGACCTGAACCGGGGTTGTAACACCTCAGAAATGAGTCCCGATATGTTACACAGTGCTTAGGGTTATAAGTGACCCCAAGCTAACCGTTCTACTGGTATAACTCATAAGCAACTGAATAAAAAGTATAAATCGGTTCAAATTAGCAAATAACAACTCCTTTCTGAATCTGATCAATACAAATTTCTTTTACAAGATTACAACTCTGCTTTACAAATCAAAACTGAAACTGAATACATCAACTTCTACTGACTATCTATAAAGCCTCTACTAGTACTAAATTTAGATAGTTGGGTCATGACTCCCAACTATCCGAACTCAATACGACTGAAATGGGAAAATAAAGAACTACTCAAACTGTCTATCTGGCTCAAACCCTTGAGTTAAAAGGATTCATCACCTGCTGATTGGAAGCTGCCTGCTAACTGAATCTGAATGTGCATACTAAGTCTTGTACCTACATTATGAGACAATGTAGCACATAGACGTATATGATGATCAGCACTTTGGGAATGTACTAAGTATATGGGGTGCAATTCAATAAGTAACCAATATCTCAATATCACCATAGCTTATAAAATTATGCATGCTAACATAAATGACTCACATAGTTTTAATAATATCTGAAATATAAATCTCATAAATAATGAATAATAAAACATGTATAAATCTCATGAGTCATTCAACTTTCTTCTAAAATCTGTATTCTCCACATATTCTCAAAACTTGTAAGCTAGATGAAATCTGAAACTCATTCTGTATAGTAAACTATTTATCTCAATCCTTTAAATCAATAAAACTATTTCAAGAGTTGGGGACATCTTTGAGAGTTTTTTTTAACCGACATAAACAATGTGAGCTACATGGAGTACAACGTCTTACCCATATTGGGGAGAGCTGTTCTATCCTTGCCATCGAATAGAACCTTAACTTTAGTGATCACTATCTTAACCCACTTGGGGTATATTAGAAACCTATGGGGCCACGTAGTTCTGGGGTATGAAACCTCAGAATCAAGCCCAACTCGGTGCTAAATACTACTTCCTTACTTAGCTCAGAACTTTAGAAAATCCACCTTAAAACATTTCAATATTATACAATGGGAGCCAAAATGCCTCACCTTTATCTCAAAATTAAGAATGTGGATTTCTTTCTTAATTTAGGTTCAAAACTCACTTCTAGCTTGAAATCTTGATAGAGTTATCATTAAAGCTTTAAAGATCTCATAATAATGGAATATGAGCATACTTCTTGCAATTCTTTAAAAGTCATCAACAAATCATTCTCAAAACTCATAATTCAACAATAAGGCTCAACTCATAACAACAAGTCTTGGGAATACTTAAAATATGAAATCAATATAGGAATGTGTAATTTATATCATGAACTGTCACTTTATATCATAATTAAACAAGATAATCATGCATTTCAAGACTTGAACACTTTCATAATCTCATAAACTTGAAATATAGCAAAATAATATGAATTCATCTTGAAAATACGAAATTCATTAAGAAAAACTAAAACTTTTGGGCTCAAGAATGAAAGGCTGCTCTTGTTCAAAACCCACATACCTTAAACTTGGAGCTTTTGGATGACTTCAAAAATTCCAGAAGGTTATTCATAAACTATTGGGTGTCCCTCGTAGCCCTCTTAACGAGGAATTCAAATATGCAAGAATTGTCGAATTCTCATAGTTGAATATCTAGATAATTGGGTTTTTATGTTGAAACCCTAACCTTGTAGTTGAAGGTGTGCAGAGAATTTTTAGATGTTTAACGAAATATAATGGAAGATAATACATTCCTTGAGGGTTATAAGTCATGGGAAGTGAAGGAAAAAAACCAAAATACCTTTACTAAACCGCTTCCCAGTTGCTGAAAATCTAAGGCTAACGCCATTTGTGATAGGCCGTCAGACTTGTGATAAGTCATCACAAATGTCGTCACTGGGGGGGCTGGAATTGATGGATTTCTGCCTAAGGTTGACGGTATTCATGATAAGCCATCACACTTGTGATAAATTATCATAAATGTCATCACTGGGGGCTGGATTCTGCCTGAGGATGACGACATTCATGAATTCTAAATATATATTCTCATGTTGGACAATGTTTTTATCCTCCAAGATAGTTATAAATTAGACTATGCAAAATCAAACTTACAATTGCAAAAACTTATAATTGTACTTATATTCCTTTAAATTTGCAATAATCCACCATATTAGATTATTTAATCGTTCGAAGCGGGTCCTTCAAGAAGAATATAATCATACATGACTCCACTCCAATGGCTTGAACCTCTACTTTGCTTAAGAAATATAACATTAGCACCGCTAGAGAGAAAATTGCTAGGTATATCTATAGTATACATCCGATATAATCCATGAATTCCATGTCTTGCAACCGCGTTATCCCTGCCTATCGATCTTATTGAAAAATGAGAAATGTCTACATTTTGATCATTTATTCAAATCTATAACAATTGAAACACGCCATTGATTATTTGTAAAAAACAAATAATGTATACATGAGATATACACTAGGTATACAAATTAAGAATAATATGAAAATTTATTTAGCCCATACTTGTAATTCAGCTTCATTTGCTAAGGATAATGCTAGTTGAAGAGTATTAATTAGGGAATCCTTCACTTGTTGAAGATAAACACAATTTTCCATGTAGTTGTTATATATGTTTTGTTCCCATCATCACTATTAATTAGAAAAAAGAATTAGAACTCAATACGCAGTATAATCTTACAAGTGGAGTCTGAAGAAGATAGTGTGTACACAAATATTATCCCTACTTTGTGACGGTAGGGAGACAGGTTCTGATAGACCCTCAAGTCGAAAAGAGACTCAAAAAAAATTGTAATAACAGATAGTAATATGAACAAGATAATAAGATAATCGAAGCGAAAGAAACAACAAAGATCTAAGTATAAAGACCTAAAAACAATAGTAGTAATAGTACTTCTAGTAAGGAAAAGAAATATGCTTGACAACCTACAAACCCTATACTCTAAATACTTAGACCTTCACCGTCCTATCAATGGTCATGTTTTCAGGTTATGTCCCCAAATGTAAATGTTTGAGCAAAAACTGCATAAAATTGACTCGCCCAAAGCATTTCCATTGGAGCTCCATATTTTCGATGATGTTTTGAGTGACATTGAGATAAGTATCTAGTATCTCCTGAACTATAGTCAATGTTGCTACGAGACACTCCAACTTCACAGGGGTCCTATTACCCCTTTGAACTCAATTTTAACCTATTTTTGTCACTCTTTGGTGCTGATATAACACTTTTATTATATAAAATGGAGTCGACATCAATGATGTCACGCCAGCTAAAAAGGTTGACAAAAGGTGTCACATTAGCTAAAATGATTGTCAAAATACGCTAAATTTAGTTCGGGGATAATAGAACCACCGTAAAATTGGAGTGTGTCGTAGCAATTTTGGTCAAAATTCAAGGGGTACTAAATGCTTTTCTCGAAAATGTTAATTAAACTTGACTTTTTTTAGTATTATAACTTTCAGAATGGGGTAAATAACATACTACAACAAATAAAATTACATGATATTGTTAAAATTATTTATGCTGTCAGTGCATATAACATAAACAATCCAAAAGGAAGAGGATGTTTGTGGACATACTTGTAAGTATATCTATTAACATGAGCAAAGAACCAATCTGTTTGATAGTTGCTTGATCCAATAATGTATACTAAATCATCATTAGTGTATATTTCTGTATAACAATCCCATAATCCATATTGCCTAAACCTGAAAAAGAAAAAATCAATTAATAATTTCACGTATGGTCACTTAACTTTTATTTCATCACATTGCGTGATTAAACTCTTTTTCCAAACAAAAATAGTCATTCAAATTCACATAAGTATATATAACATAAAGTCGCTAAATATATTTTCATAACAAAAATAGTTATTCAACTTTGCTTTAGGTTTACTCGTATTAACTTAGTATGATACTTAAACAAAATCGAATGACATTTTTATTACAAAGAAAAAATATAGTGACTTTCAAGATGCTTAGGTTAAAGTGAGTGATTTATTGTTACAACAACATATTCAGTGTATTACAAGAAAGCAGGATCTGGGGAGGGTAAGTGCAGTGCATATTGCTACCTTGGATGAGGTAGAGAGGTAATTGTTTCTGATATACCCCCCGCCCCCTGGAAGAGTGATTTATTCGTTACATGAATGTATCCAGTGTATTCCTACAAAGTAGGATCTGGAGGAGGGTAAGTGTATATAGTTCATACCACTACCTCAAATGAGGTAGAGAGTTTGTTTCAAATAGACCCTCGACTCAAGAAGAGTGATTTATTCATTACGAAAAATAATATAGCAACTTTAATACAATAAATTGAAAATTGAGTTAACATCTATGAATAAACTAAGAAATAATTTGAGTAAAAAATTCATAGAATAAATGTAATTAACTTACTTCTCTTTATAATGTGCAATGTAAAATTGGTCTTCAAATTTTGGTTGTGGATTTGGAATAACGAATTCGGCAGCAGTTCTATCTGGAATGCCTATTTCCTACAATGTTGGTCCACTTCTTGGAGGGTTGAACACAAGAGTGTGCAACCTAGTTCTTGATCCTGTTACAGAAGTGGATTCAGAATTTAAATTTAAACGTACGATCTTTAAAATTTTACCTTTGAACCTATTACAACGTTGGGAAGTATAGTTTAGAATTTAACAATCGACGAAATTCTAGTAAAAGGGTAGTCCGGTGCACTAAAGCTATCTCTCTATGCATCCGGTCCAAAGAAAGGCCTGACCACAAGGGTCTATTGTACGCAGCATTACCTTGGAGTCCGGTCAACTAAAGTTCTCTCGCCATGCACACGGTTCGAGGAAGTAGATGAAATTCTAGAAAAAGGGCAGGCCGGTCAGCTAAAGCTCTCTCGCTATGCACAGGGTTCGAGGAAGGGCCCAACCACAAGGGTGTATTGTACGCAACATTACCTTGGAGTCCGGTCAACTAAAGCTCTCTCTCTATGCACAGAATCCGAGGAAGGGCTTGACCACAAGGATCTATTGTACATAGCATTACCGGCATTTCTGCCAGAGGCTATTTCTAAAGCTTGAACCTGTGACCTCTTGGTCACATGACAACAATTTTATCAGTTACTCTAAGGCCCTCCTTCATTCAACGAAAATCTAGTGAAGGGCAGTCTGGTGTATTAAAGTCTTCTCGCTATGCACAGAGTCTAGTGACTACATTTTTATATATCAATTTTATATATTTTATACCTATTTTCATATATTTTCTATGTAATTATATACATATTCCGCGTCGAGTGGCCGTAGCATGACTCTTATTTGGGTGTATCGACCTGCATGAAATTTAGTCATAGAATTAACTGATGTAAATAATCCAACTGCAGTTGATTGCCCCCGTGGACAAAACAGTGGATCGTGATCTTGCACTTGCTAAAGAATTGGGATTGAAGCTTATATATGCTATAAACACGCATGTTCATGCTGATCACGTCACTGGCTCTGGCTTGATTAATGTTGGACTGATTTTCTTTGAACATAATACTTTATTACTTCATTTGCCTGACATTTTTTCAAAACTGTTCCACTTCTGTTTTCTGGTGCTTCATTATTGTTTTTAATGCTGCAGACTAAGGTGCCTCATGTGAAATCGATAATTTCCAAAGCGAAGCAATGCAAAAGCTGATCTTTTTGTCGAACCTGGTGATAAAATCTACTTTAGAGATATCTTCTTGGAGGTACACGGACATGTACATTATGGTGCATATAAAAGATAATTAAGTTTTTCTCAAGTTGTTGTTGGGGTCAAAAATCATAACAGCGAATTTGATTCTATAAGTTCCATCTATAGTTCTAAGAAATAATCATGTCATACATGTCAAATTGACTTGCAAACATATGACAATTACTACAGTATGGTGTGCAGGTGAGTCATCATTTGTCAATCATGTGATTTTGTTCTATAGGAGAGAGAAACTGTTTGATTCTTTTAATGTAGTGAGCCTTGTGGAAAGCAAATTTTGGAAACGAAAAGATGGACTTGAACATAAGCACTAAATCTGACATTTAGTTTGCTGCAGAAAGCAATAGTGACTTCCACATACTAGTCTTGATAAACGATGTATATATATACCCTTTGATTTGTACTTATTGGTGCAGAAGACTAATGGAGAAGTGTTATGATCTTATTAAACGAGACCTTTTTGTTATCAAATACAGTAAGTATTATGTTCAGAATGGTCAAATGTTGTTATGGTGGATTCAATTATAACATCATAATCCTCCCTCAGTAATACATGACTCAATAAAGTGGGATTGATGGACCACAAGAAAAACAGCTACCGACCCTACGAATAGTTGGCCGTTAAAATTTCCATCAGTTGCATGGGGACACCTACCAAAATATTCGCGAACATTTGGTTGTGTGCTGAAAATTTTGCCGTCCATATTTGAGATACAATCTGATACAGTATATTACAGGTTCGTGCAACTCCTGGTCATACATTAGGCTGTGTTACCTATGTTACAGGAGATGGAGTCGATCAACCTCGGCCAAGGATGGCATTTACTGGTGATGCTCTATTGATTAGGGGATGTGGAAGGAAAGACTTTCAGGTACATGCTCCTGATGTAGTGTGTAATTTTAGTTGAATTATGCTGGATTGTTTGACCAAATGAAATCGATAGTTTGTGCTCGAGCTCATGTAAATGCCTGTAAACCACTATGATTTTGATCAATTTCTTGCTTACAAAAGCTAAATGATGCTCTATGTTTGAGGATACTCTTGAGGGATGGGGTTAGTGCCCTGTTGGAAAAAGGAAAGGGTCTTTTAGATGAAGAAAACCCCCGAAATATGTAATTGTTGAAAAACATTATATTTCAATTTATAATGTCAAATTGCTGAGAATTTGAGAAAGAGATATCATCCAATTTGCTTGATTAAATCAAGAACGTATAATTATGTTGGCCAATTTATGATATCTTGGTCTCGGATGTCGTTCCTTAAGAACCTGAATAGTCCGCTCGGACTAACCATCTGTCTGCGGATGAAAAGCTTTACTTAAATCCACTCGAGTACCCAACTCCTCATGGAATTCTCTCCAAAATAATGAAGCAAATACAAAACCATGTTCTTATATGAAAGAAATGGGCACCTCATGTAGACAAACTATCTCCGAAACATAAATTTCGGCTAATCTCTCGGCACTGATGGTCGTGCCGAGTTGGTCAAACGATCCACAATAACCGAAATACCATTAAAACCAAGGGAAGTACGAGGAAAACCACTAATAAAGTACATAATTATACATTCCCATTTTCACTAGGGAACAGGTAATATCTAAGTCAGTCCAACTGGACGCTGATGCTCGACCTTAACCTACTAATAACATATGCTACAAGCTATAAAGTATGCCACATCTCTCTTCATACCATCTCACCAGTAATGCTACCTCAAATTTCTATACATTTTACCTGTACCAGGATAAATAGAATATCTAGAGTTGTGAACCTCATGAAGAATCGACTAACTCAAGTAGTCAAATCGAGGAACACAAATAAAACATTGAAATCTCAAAATACCCTCGAAATTAACGGTGTGCCTCCCAGACTCACCACCTAGTCACAGAGAAAGCATATCTTGCTATCCTTATACTGATGATAACAAATTTTCTCAAATAGGAAGGACCTTACCTCCGCACAAGTCAAAATCCTATCAGGATCTGAAATATCAAGGTGACCTATCAAATTGGTTAAGGATTGAATGTCCCATGCCAAAGGCCTTTGAGAAATTGATATTTATGCCAATCTACCCATACTCACTTCCTTAAATCTTAACGTATTAGCTACTATATTTTCCTTACCCGGATGATATAAGATGAAATGTCATAGTGCTTTAGCGATTCTATCCATCTTCGCTGGTAAGCATTAAGCTCTCATTAGGTCATAAGATTCTGAAGGCTGTAATGATTGATGAAAATCTCACAATGTACACCATACTGATAATGCCTCAAAATCTTGAGCGCGAAAACTACCAGTGCCAACTCTAAATTATGTGTGGGGTAGTTACGCTCATGTTTCTTAAGCTATCTTGAAGCATAAATAGTGACATGATCCTACTGCATTAAAAAAAAACCAAGAAAAACACCCAAAGTATAATAAAACATGGTGAATGCCTCACCCTTAATAGGAAGAGCTAACACTGGAGCTCAGGTAAGATAATCCTTGAGCTTTACAAAGCTTAACTCGCACTCCTCAGACCATCAAAAAGGAACTTTATTTCAAGTCAATCTAGTTATTAAGGCTAAGATAATAGAAAAACACTCAATAAAGCACCTGTATAACCAGCCAAACCAATGAAACTGTGAACCTCAGTCGGAGACGTAGGCCTACCCCAATCATGAATCCCAGTAGTCTTAGTTGGGTCCACCATGATACCAAATCTAGATACCATATGTCCAAGGAATAATGCTGACTCAAGCATCACACTTTGAAAACTTGGCAAAAATCATCTGATCTCACAAGGTCCAGAGCACTATCCTCAAATAATGTACATGCTCCTCACTACTCCTCGAATACACAAGAAAGTCATTAATGAACATAATGACTTTCATGACCCAAGGCTACCCTCCTAGTTGTGACATGGTGCTGAAGGCCAGAAGTGACCTCAAGCTAACCTATGGACTGGTTCCTACTATGACAACTGAATAAAAAGATAATAACATAATATGTACAGAAATAAACTTATACGGTACTAACAATTAGATTACTGAAATAAATAAAAATGATATGTCTGAAGTATCTGATGATTGCTGGAGGCTAGACTTTCTATCTGAAAGCCTCTAAACATATGGAGTTGATGGGACGAACCCCTAACTAACTGAAACTTAACTGAAAATAAGGGAAATATAAAAATAATTAGAATAACATATAACGTTCTCGATGTATGAAACTCACGAACACTACTATGGGGAACTGTTGTGCTGTCTTGGGATGATTGGGAAACTTTGCATCCAAACCAATGTTATAAGATAACATAGCATAAGAGATCGGTATGCGACTAGCACTATAAATGTACTAGTACATGAGGCAAGGACTAACTAAAAATAAATATGTAAATCAAACATGGATGCATGAAACATGTCAAACTGAAAATTCAAGACTAAGTAATGCATGTAATTAAATAATCTAAACAACTTAATAGCTGAAAATCTATTTTCTTGGTCAAGAAAACCTAAACTTTTATAATATAAGTACTGGTTAAAAATGTGGGAGCTATCATGTAACCGACATGCCCCAATCTGAGGTAAATGGGGTCAAACCTATAATCCCAGTTGGAAGGGTTTCAGTATCTTACCACGGGTACTAACATATGGTTGGATGGATCCACTAATCTGTTTCCCCAAAGGACTAGAAAGTCAGTCCTATACTGGCGGGTGAACCCTAAGAGAATGTCAGTCCTTAATATATGGGTGACTTCTCATAATCCTGTGTTGGCTACGTAATTCTTAAACTTAGAGACTTCTACTAAGGACCAATTCCTAACTGGTGGGTGAGCCCAATCCCTAGGTTGTCTAAGTTTTAAATCCTACTTTAAACTAAATGACACTGGTATTATTATCAGTCTAACATGACATGGTACTGTACTGATAAGTACTCAGCATAAATATGGTAATCAAAATATAGTAATAAAAATCATAATTTTTCTTACTTGTAAATTAAAAACAAAGATATGTATAAATAAATAGGTATCGTGTGTTCATAACCCTCCAGCACTGAATGATCACAAAATACATAAATAATGCTTAAAACAACAGTATAAAATCATAGTTAAAAGACCCAAGACATAAGATATTTGAATAAATATTTGAGAAACATGAATTGGAATATGGGAATGTGTTAAACATAAGAGGACAATATATTTAAATGGTTTAATTCTTAACTAGATGATTTAGCATGAAACCAATTTAATATATCTTGGGTAATTGGAATTTAAAACATAAAGTAACCTAATTTACTTGAGAAGGCATGTTTACATTGCTTGAATTCAAATTTCTAAGAAGACATGGATTAAATTCATGATTTATGTGGTTAATTTCTCAAAAAAAAAAAAGGTTAAAATCCATACTTGAAAAAAGGAAAATTTTAGGACTCAATGGGTGAAAGTAACATGTTGATGAATACCTAACATACCTTAAAGTTCTTGGCTTAGTGAAGTAAACTTGACCTTTGAAACTTGGGAAATGGTCCAGAGAAGTAATTTTGTTCTTGAGAATGGAAATTGGAATTTTGTGCTATTTAATTTATGGGAAAGAGAGGAAAAATAATGCCCTTTAGAATTAAATGTCATGGGTTGAGAGTTATAAGGGTAAAAAAGACCAAAAAACCTTTAGAAATATTTTAGAAGTCGTTTGGAAGTCGTCCCGACGTGATTGGGTACGACTCGTATATTCTGGGTATGGGTCGTACCTTGAGTCATCATCAGGAACCCAAATTTCAACCCCTACTGTTGTGGGCATGACTCTTCCTGACGACTCATATGTCCTGGGTATGGTTCATGATCAGGCGTCATACCATACTGAAAACATTGATAGTGCTTCAGTAATTTGGCCATAACTTTTCACCCTGATATCAAATTAAGGAAATATTGGTATCATTGGAAAGATAATTCAATCATCGATCTATTGGTCATTTGTTATATTAGAAATTCCTAGTATAACTGAAGTTATGCTCATTTGAATATGAATTTAGTTATATTCTTCATAAGAACTCAATTTCTAAGGGATGTTTTAACTTGTTCATGATTTAGGAGCTATTTAAGGATTTAATATATGTCTAAGTAACTTATAAAGATATCAAGACATTAGGTTTGATCGTTGGATCCATCACTAATCATGATACAAGTCATAACTTATGACTCAAAAAAAGTCATACGACGAGCACTCATCCTCTTGTAAGCTGGACAAAACTCATCTCACCTCACACTGACTTGGTTACGACTTACTATGTACGACTCATATGATCACTTTATGACTTCAAAGGCTTAAGTTATACCATGAATAGAATAGCACCTATCACACATTGTCATGGGTATGAGTTGAACATAAGACATCTATGATGAAACTTTAATTTTTTGTGAAATTTTCTGACCTGGACCCCTGGCATGACGTGCCATAATCGCATCGGACGACTGAAAATAAACCATTAGGAATGGAGGGCTTAGCGTAACTCGGTGGAATCGCGGTACCTCTTTGATTCTGAAATTTGGACTCATCGTAGCGCGGTGGGATCGCGTTGGTACACTGAAAATTAAAAAATATAAAAATAAGTTGTGGTGCGATACACTAGTATCACGGTACCTCACTAGAAACTAAAAATTACCATTTTGACATACTCCGCATTGCGCTACTGGCCTAAATGACAGTGTTTAATGACTGAAACTTAAAATAGGCATAACTTCTTATTCGGTTATCAAATATAGGCGAATTTTATATCGTTGGAAAGCTAATTGAATTTCTTGAGTAATGGCAGGCTGTAAACTAAAAAATACTGAGTATTTCAAAAATTTATGTTCAATAACTCATAGACTAAGAGTTAATCTTAAGCTAAGAAAATATGGGGTATTATAATAGCTACCCCTTGGGAACATTCATCCTTAAATGAGACTGATTAAGCTGAGACACTGATAGACTGAGCTTACACACTACACATGCCTATTTTATGCATGACTACATGACTGAAATACTGACAAACTGAGCTCTTACACTGAATATGCATATCTGATGCATGGAATACATGACTGAAGCTACTGATAAGATGGGTTTCCATACTGAACATGCATATCTAATAAATGAGTGCATGATTGAGCTGATTCATAAATGTATGAACAAATATGCAGCGGTAATGGATACCAAGTTATAATTGTAGCTGAACATGGAACTGAGTAAAGCTATGAAAGATAGTTACCCTAAGCTGGATCTGAGGTTGTCGAGAAGAGGTGAGGATATTGATCTGCATATCTACTTCTGATTCCCAAGTAGCTCCCTCTACGGACTGATTCCGCCAAAGAACTTTGACTAAGGGAACTTTTTTGTTCCTCAGTCTATGAATTTAATAATCGAGGATCTGGAATGGAACCTCTTTGAAAGAGAGATCATTCAGAATATTTACAACCTCTAAAGGGACTATGACTGCTGGGTCACCAATGCATTTCTTTAGTAAGAAGACATGGAATACTGGATGTACTGAAGCTAGATTTGAAGGCAACTCAAGCTCATAAGCTACCTTTCTAAAATAACTGAGAATCTTGTAAGGACTGACATATCGGGGAATGAGCTTTCCCTTCTTGCCGAACCACTTTACTCCTTTCATAGGAGATATTTTAAAGTATAAAAAATTGCTGATCTCAAACTCGAAATCCTTTATTGAACATGCATGGACGGGAATGTGAGAACAGAACTGAGCCTAAAACCTGATATATGAACTGGATATCATAAACTTAACTGACCCCTGAATACATAGTTTATGGCTGAGATTGGAACTTGAGGGTCAACTTGGGAGTACCAACTATTCCAAAGTAGATTCGTTATGTGAAGAGAACATAGAAGGTTTAGGTCATAGGAGCTTGGGGGATTATAGTTTATCTCCCTCTTGGGATAATACGTCCCCTGTAGGATACTGACTTAGTTGATCTATTAAAGAAAGACTGGGATGATGCAAAGGGAACCTACAGACTGAATCATGATTGAATATCTGGGATCTAAAACTGAGACATGATATATGCACTAAGTCAAACACGCAACTACCTGGTTGCTCTATTTTGGAATGGTTGCATTCACGAAACTTTTAATAGTATAACTAGATGGAACACTAGGAAACTATACAAACTAGGACGCCTGACTACTAACTAAATTCCTGGCCTTACACTCTAATTCATGCTGAAAACTTATACTCGATTAGAGCATTTCTGTGACACTCTTACTATAAGGTTCTAATGACCTTAGGGATTAAGGAACCTTGGTATGGTCTGAATAATTTATCTGAATAAGAAATCACAACATGGCTAAAATTTTATAATATGGGCATTGATAACCCTACCTACTGAGGTCTGAGATGGACTGACTTCTCCTACTAAGTTCAAGCCTACTCAAACCTCCGAAATGTATTTAGCCACTTACACCTTAATATGATATATGGGTTCTTGGACTCCATGGGTGAAAAGGGCCCATGGATGAATATCTAACATACTTTAAAGCTTTTATCTTGAAAGAGAATCAACTTTTCTTGAACGTTTTTGGATTGGGAACCTTAAATTCTTGATTATATTAAAGAAGGACTTGTATAAGTTTCCACTCCAATATATGATAAATGTAAAACCAAATGCGTTGGGAAGAAAACTCAAAGATCTTTCTTTTGATATATAGTAGGCCACGTAAATCATTATGTACAAGGAGTAATGGTCATTTCAAGTTGACCCAAGATGAAATGTTTACTAAAACTTAATCAATAGAGGCGTTCTCAACTCGTCTTTCAGTTAGGAGATTTTTATGACCTTGACTGATATAATAGGACATTTCCATACTATAGAATTGATCGTCACACCTATATAGACAAAGAATCATTGGGTTCAAGTCTGTATGCATAGGAACAACGAACTAAATTCTAGCCTGAAAATATGGGTTGTTACACTACGGGGTGTCACAATCGTACAACCTGGATGGTGTTTCGTTCAAATACTCATAACTTCTTACTCCAGACTCAGATTGATGAATGGTTGGAGGCGTTGGAAAGAATACTCGAAGGGCTTTAATTGATATATAGTAGGCTAGAAGAATCATTATATAATAGAAGAAATAGTCACTGGGATTTGACCCATGTAAAATCATCAACTAAACATTCGCGATAGGAAAGTGCTCAACTTAACTCTTGAGCTAGGGGATTCTTATGGTGTAAATTTATTTCCAAGGATATTTCCACACTAGTGTCACTCAAACTTATATCTAAGTAGGAACCATTGGATTAGGGCCCATATACATCGAAAAGACGGTTCAACTTTAGCCAGAAAGTGCGGGTTGTTGCAGTGAATAAGGGGTTAGATCTTCTCGCAAATATAGTTCCATAATAGACATTATGAATTCATCAACAGATTATGGGAAAGTCAACTAAAGTTAGATATTGATACGGGAAAGAACAAAAATTATGTACCTTGATGTTCCTGAATTACTGTTGCATGCAGCAGCGTTCTATTAGATGGACCTACAACATAAGATAGATATTATTGTGCATCAATTTATGTGACATAGTTAAAATTTTAACAAATGATTAAGTTTTCTTTGATCAATTTTTTTAATGTCTTTTAAATATTTAAATTCATAATTATTGTGTTTTGCAGTGCTGTAATTTTTAAATATATAAATTTTATTTTAAAAAACCTTAACGATCAAACTTAAAATTTTTATTCTATCATATAAATTAGACGAAAGAAGTACATAGACTAAGTACCGATTTGGCCATGAAAATTTCTTTTCCAATTTTTTATTTTATTTTATTTCAAATACAACTTGCTAAATAGGTTGTTGCTTGTTAATTAATTTTACTGAGACTGATTGACTGTATCTGATAGTCCTGGTTCTATAACATTAAACTGCGGGAAGTAGTATCTAACTGACATGCCCCAAATATGATATAATTGCTGAGCTTGGGTCCAATCTATTCCCTGATTGGAAGGGTGTTAATACTGCGCCACTGGTAAGGATAACATGTGAGTAACCCTCATATAACAGGTAGCTCTAGTGAGAATAGTGGGAACCTCACATTACAGGTTAAACCACCTCATCTACCCTCATATAGCAAGCTACGATGTCTCAACCTATATTGGCTACATAGTTCTGAAATGCAAGTATTTCTTCTAGGAATTGTACCCTTATATAATAGGTGAATCTCCATCCATGGGTTCATTCGGTGCTAATTCCTAGTCCCATCTGAATAGACGCTAAACATGATTTACTGAACTAAACTGAGCATGGACTAAGTTACTAAATTTTTGTTGCTGACGTAATACTACTGATATCTGATAACAGACTGAGTCATGAGATCATGAAGATTTTTCCTGAGTCATAAGACTATTTGAAGTCTAAGTGTTCATAGCTAGACTGAGAGTATCGTGAAAACATGACATGGATCTAGGCACACAGCTAATATTTTGGGTACAAGTTCCCCTAGGACTTGATAGAAGGAAACTAATATGACTTAATATTCTTGAATACATGATAATCACCACAATACGTTTATTGAAGCATTTCATCAAACATCTAATAGGCATAAGCTTGTACATTTATGGGGATTTTCATGATATTATGCTAGTTAGGCAAATTTCCTTTATCCAAGCATTTTATCAAAACATATGACTGGCATAGTACATGTAAACATCATGGTATGGGAATTAAACATCATGGTTCACTTCTAATTTTATCATACAAGGTTTTAGTCAAGATATTTCATAAATATTTATCTATACTAATCAACCCACATGGAATTTTTCATTAAATTATGTAATAGAAATCAATTCCTCATTTATCAACATGAAAATGAACATACAAAGCATGAACACATGAAGAAAATCCATAACTTATAGTTGAAAAAGGACTCTTGGACTTCATTGACAAAAGGAGACCATGACTGAACACTATGCATACCTTAGTTCATGATTTGGTGAAGATTGATGGTGAAACCTTCTTGAAATTGGTCCTTCTATGAAAACCCTAGCTTGAGTTCTTGAGAGTATTTGAGAAAAACATCAATATTTTAAGTGAAGAAGGGATAAATCCCGTGTTTGGAAGCTTATGGGGGGGGGGGAATTAACCCTTTTAACCCTGGACACATAATTTTAATTTTCAGTAAAATTTCCCGAGTTGGGCCCTTGGAGCGACGCACCACAATTGCGCTAAGTCACTGGAAATTGACTATTGGGAAACTGCACGGTGGCGCAATGCAGAGCTATCGTGTTTCCACCTTGTCTATGACCTGGAAGTTTGGGGAAACATGCTAGTATCACAGAGCAACATTGAAATTTGATAATTTCCATTTGAGCTATCTCCATGATACACTGAAGGCTCAGGTTAAACACTGTCTCACTAAAAGGACCTAACTCTTCGCTCGGGTGTCGAATTTAGGCAAATTATATATCGATGGAAAGCTTATTCAATTTCCCACGTGATAGAAACTAAAAATTATAGAATTACCACATGTATAAGAATTAATTCTTACTGTAAAGAAAGTTTTAATATCCTTGAGATGATCTTCAAGCTAAGAAAAAACCACGAGTATTACAATACCTCCCCCTTGAGAACATTCATCCTCGAATGAGACTGATTGAGAGAGAAAACAATGAGCTAAACATAAATTACTGGAACATGATCTCATGACGGACGTGACTGACAAGCTAAATATAACACACTAAACATGCATATCTGATGCATGTGCAACTGATTCATAAATGCATAACTTAAGGTTCTAAAGAACTAAGTTTTCTCACAATGATATTGCATGTCTGATGCATATCTATATAACTGATCTGATACATGAATGCATGACTGAATATATGGTGGTACTTGATACCAAGATTATCATGGTATACAAATTTAGTGATGCACACTAATCATGATACTGAGTAAGCTTATGGAGAACTATTACCTTGAGCTTGATCTGAGTTGGTGGGAAAGAGGTGAGGATACTTGGTACACATATTTGCTTTGGTTTCCTGGCTATCTCCCTGGATGGACAGATTTTGCCAAAGAATTGTGACTAGAGGGACTTCTTTGTTCCTTAATCTATGAGTTTGATAGTCTAAGATTTCAACTGGAATCTCTTCATAAGAAAAGTTGTTCTTAACATCAATGATCTGAATAGGGGCTATGACAGATGGTTCACCTATACACTTCTTAAGCAAAGAGACATGAAAGACTGGATGAACTGAAGCTAGATCAGAAGGTAATTCGAGCTCATAAGATACCTTGCCAAATCGACTGAGAATCTTGACGGGACTGATATATCGGGGACTAACCTTTCCCTTCTAGCCAATTCTCTTCTCTCCTTTAATAGGAGAGATCTTGAGGTAGACATCATCACCAATCTCAAGCTCAAGATCTTTTCTATGATCATCTGCGTAAGACTTCTGTTGGCTCTGATCAGCCTGAAGTCTTTCGCTAATTAACTGAACTTTCTCTAAGACGTTGAATACCAAGTCAGGCCCTATGACTGAGGCCTCACTAACTTAGAACCAACTAATCAGAGATCTATATCTCCTACCATATAGAGATTTTAATGAAGCCATCTGAATACTAGAATGATAGTTGTTGTTGTATGCAAACTCAATCAAAGGCAACTAGTCATCCCAACTTTCCTTGAAATCAATTGCACACACCCTTAGCATATCTTCTAATGTCTAAATGGTCCTTTCTACTTGACCATCTTTCAGAGGATGAAAGACTATACTGAGAAGAATTTGGGTACCAAGATCCGTTTTAGAATGCTTTCCAGAAATAAGAGGTAAACTGGGCACCTCTTTCTAAGATAATAGATAACAGAACACCATCCAATCTGACCAACTCCTTGATGTAGAGTTTGGAGTAATCCTTGATTGTATAAGAGGTATAAAATAAGCTAATTTGGTTATTCTAAAGGACCACAAGCTAACCTATGAATGATATCTATACCTGTATATTGCACAAAATAATATAATAATATGGAAATATACACTGAAAGCTCATAAGGTTCGATCATGAACATAATTGAATAACGTAACATTTGTGTGGAGTAATAGAATATCCAAAACAAAATTGAAGTCTAAAATATCATAATCTATATCTAGTCTGCATCTAGTCTGAAAGCCTCTACTGTCTAAAAAATCTAAATAAGGAGTTAATGGGACATGTCCCCAACTAACTTAAACTAATAAGCTAATCAATGAGATACTAGAAAATCATTATGTCCTCGAAGAATGAGGACTCACTTCTACTTTGACTGCTGAATATGGAATCTACTACTGATTTGGAACTTCGGTCTCTAAACCTATGGTGTAACATAAAAAGAAAGCACCATAGCACGAATATGTCAATACATATTTATTGAGTACACATGTGAGGTAGGCTATATGCAATGGTTTAATTGCATGAATAATGCTAACTTACTGTCTAACATGGACGTGAGAATACATGCATAAATACGTAACTGTAACTGACAACGTGATTTCATGATTTTTGAGTCTGTATAGTGATAATGTGATATGTTAGTAACTGATATGACTAATAACATGAAGGACTATATCTGAATAATTTTGATAACATGGGTGACTTTATCTGAAAATCTTGTATCTGATGGAATTATCTGAGTTTCGTACTGTATCTGAGTTGACTGTATCTGATAGTCTGGAAAACTAAAGAACTATCTGAGTTCTATTACTGAGACTGATTGACTATATCTGACAGTCCTTGTTCTATAACATAAAACTGTAGGAAGTAGTATCTAACCAAAATATCCCAAATATTCTATAATAGATGAGCTGGGGTTCAATCTATGCCCTAATTGGAAGGGTGTCAATGCCGTTCCACTGGTAACGACAACATGTGAGTAACCCTCATATAACAGGTAGCTCTAGTGAGAATAATGGGAACCCTCACATAACAGGTTAAGACACCTTATCTACCCTCATATAGCAGGCTACGATGTATTAACCTATGCTGGCTACATAGTTCTGGGATGCAAGGTTTGCTTCTAGGATTCACACCCTTATATAATAGGTGAGTCCCCATACTTAGGTTCACTCAGTGCTAATTCCTACTCCCATCTGAATAGACGCTACAGATGATTTATTGAATTGAACTGAGCAAGGACTAAGTTACTAAATTTCTTTGGCTAATGTAATACTACAAATATCTGACAACTGACTGAGTCATGAGATCATGGAGATTTTTCCTGATTCATAAGACTATCTAAAGTCTAAGAGTTCATAGCTTGACTAAGAGTATTGTGAAAACATGACATGGATCTAGGCACATAGCTAATATTTCGGGTACAAGTACCCTCGAGTCTCAATGGAAGTAAAATGACATGACTTGATATTCTTGAATACATGATAATCACCACAATACCTTTATTAAAGCATTTCATCAAATGTCTAATAGGCATAATCTTGTACATTTATGGAGATTTTCATGATATTATGCTAATTAGGCAAATTTCCTTCATCTAGGCATTTTATCAAACATATGGCGGGGATAGTACATATAAACATCATGGTATAGCAATTAAACATCATGGTTCACTTCTAATTTCATCATACAAGGTTTTAGTCATGAGATTTGATAAATCATTTTCTATACTAATCAACCCACATGGAATTTATCATCAAATCATGGAATAGAAATCAATTCCTCATTTATCAACATGAAAGAGAACATACAAAGCATGAACACATAAAGAAAATCCATAACTTGTAGTTGAAAATGGATTGTTGGACTTCATGGACAAAAGAGGCCCATGAATGAACATTATTCATACCTTAGTTCATGATTTGGTGAAGATTGATGGTGAAACCTTCTTGAAATTGAACCTTCTATGAAAACCCTAGCTTAAGTTCTTGAGAGTATTTGAGAAAAACATAAATATTTTGGATGAATAAGGGCTAAATCCAAAGGGAGGGGAATTTATCCTTTTAACCCTGGACACGTAACTTTAATTTTCAATAAAATTTCCCGAGTTGGGCCCTTGGTGCGACGCTCCACCATCAAGCCAAGTCACTGGAAATTGACAATTGGGAAACTGCACGGTGGCGCGATACAGATCTATCGTGTTGCCACCTTTTCTATGACCTGAAAGTTTAGTGCAATGTAGCAGTATCACTGATCAACACTGTAATTTGACAATTGCTCTTTGAGCTATCTCCGCGATACGCTAAAGTCTCAGGTTAAACACTATCTTACTAAAATGACCTAACTCTTTGCCTGGGTGTCAAATTTAGGCGAATTATATATCGATGCAAAGCTTATTCAATTTCTCACTTGATAGAAAGTGAAAATTATGGAAATACCACGTGTATAAGAATGAATTCTTATTTCAAAGAAAGTTCTAACATCCTTGAGATAATTTTCAATCTAAGAAAAAAGCATGGGTTTTACAATATCTCCCCCTTAAGAACGTTCATCCTCAAATGAGACTGATTGAGAGGGGAAACAATGAGCTAAACATGAATAACTGGAACATGATCTCACGAAGGACGTGACTGACAAGCTGAACATAACATACTGAACATGCATATTTGATGCATGCGTAACTGATTCATAAATATATAACTGAAGGTATTGAAGAACTAAGTTTTCTCACAATGAGAATGCATGTCTGATGTATAACTATATAACTAGTCTTATACATGAATGCATAACTGAATATGCAGTGGTACTTGATACCAAGATTATCATGGTATACTAAGTTAGTGATGCACACTAATCATCAAACTGAGTAATATTATGGAAAACCATTACCTTAAGCTTGATCTGATTTGGCCAGAAAGAGGTGAGGCTACTTGGTATGCATATTTGCTATGGTTACCCAAGTATCTCCTTTGACAGACAGATTTTGCCAAAAACCTTTAACTAGAGGGACTTCTTTGTTCATCAATCTACAAGTCTGATTCAACTGGAATCTTTTCATAAGAGAGGCTGTTCGGAACATTAATGCTCTGAATAGGGACTACGACTGATAGGTCACCCATACACTTATTAAGAAAAGAGAGATGAAAGACTGGATGAATTGAGGCTAGATTTGAAGGTAATTTGAACTCATAAGATACCTTGCCAAATCGACTGAGAATCTTTAAGGGACTGATATATTGGGGAATGACCTTTCCTTTCTTACCAAATCTCTTCTCTCCCTACATAGGAGAGATCCTGAGGTAGACATGATCACCAATCTCAAACTTGACATCTTTTCTATGAATATCTACATAAGACTTCTGTTAGCTCTGAGCAGCTCGGAGTCTTTTTCTAATTAACTAAACTTTCTCTAAGGCGCCGAATACTAAGTCAGGCCCTATGACTGAGGCCTCACTAACTTAGAACCAACCAATCAAAGATCTACATCTCATACCATAGAGAGCTTCGAATGAAGCCATCTGAATACTGGAATGATAGTTGTTGTATGCAAAGTCAATCAAAGACAAGTGGTCATCCCAACTTTCCTTGAAATCAATTGAACAAACCCTTAGCATATCTTCTAACGTCTGAATTATCCATTCTACTTGACCATCTGTCTGAGGATGAAAGGTTGTACTGAGATGAATTTGGGTACCAAGACCCTTTTGGAATGCTTTCCAAAAATAATAGATGAACTAGGTACCTCCGTCTAAGATATAAGATAATGGAACACCCTACAATTTGACCAACTCCTTGATGTAGAGTTTGGCATAATCTTTGGCTGTATAAGAGGTATGAACCGGAAGAAAATGAGCTGATTTGGTCATCCTGTCTACAATAACCCAAACTGAATCATGCTGATGATGAGTTTGAGGAAAACCAGTCACGAAGTCCATGTTAACAACTTTCCACTTCTAGGTAGGAATACTAAACTCCTGCGTGGACCCACTAGGCTTCTGATGCTCTATCTTAACCTGCTGACATGTAGAGCACTTAGCCATAAATTTTGCAACATATCTTTTCATCCCGCTCCACCAATAGATCTCCTGCAAGTTGCGGTACATCTTTGTGGCCCCTAGATGAATAGAGTAGAGAGCACCATGCGCTTCTACAAGAATTTGCTGCCTTATGTCATCTGCGTCTACAATAAAAAGACGACCCTGAGAACGAAAAACACCATCTCCTCTTTAGGAGAAAACCTCTATTTTCTAATCCTGAACTGACTCTTTTAACTTGATAAGGCAGGGATTCCTATGTTGCTTTTATTTTACCTTGGAAACTAGAGATGATTCTGAACTACTCTAAACATATACACCACCCTCTGAAGAATCGACTAAGTGAATGCCTAGTCTAGCAAGCTGGTGTACTTGTTGAGCTAACTTCTTCTTACTAACCTCAACATGAGAAATACTACCCATAGAGAGTCTACTGAGAGCATCGGCCAATACATTAGTCGTGCCCAAATGATAGCAGACACTCATGTCATAATCTTTCAAGAGCTCTAACCACCTTCTCTGACGAAGATTGAGTTCTTTTGGAGAAAAGACATATTGAAGGCTCTTATGATCTGTGAAGACATCTGCATGAACTTCATAAAGATAATACCTCCAAATCTGTAAGGCAAAGACTACAGTTGCTAGCTCAAGATCATGAGTATGATAATTCCTCTCTTGGGGTTTAAGTTGTACGGAGGCGTAGGCTAGGACCTAACCATGCTGAATAATGGCACCATCCAAACCTATTCTGGATGCATCACAATACACTACGAACCCATCTAAACAATCTAGAAGAGCTAAGACTAGAGATGAGGCTACTCGAGTCTTTAATTCCTGAAAAATCTTCTCATAAATTTGGACATAGGGGATGCAATGGATGAAAATCCTTCAAAAAACCATTTGAAATAGCCAGCCAAACCCAAGAAACTCCTAATATCTAATGGAGAAATAGGGTGAGGATAGTTTCTTAACGCTTCAGTCTTTTAAGGATCTACCCTAATGCCATCACCAGAAATGATATGACAAAGGAATGCTACTGACCTTAGCCAAAATTTGTATTTACTGAATTTGGCCAATAGCTGATGATCTCTGAGAGTCTGAAGTGCTATTCTGAGATAATCTGCATGATCTCACTCAATGCGGGAATAGATTAGAATATTATCTATGAAGACTATGATGAATATGTCTGAGTATTGCTTGAAGACACGGTTCATCAAGTCCATGAAAGCTGTTCGGGCATTAGTAAGACCAAAGGACATAACTAAAAATTTGAGGTGACCATATCGAGTACGGAAAACTATTTTTAGGATTTCACATTCTCTAACTCTGAGCTGATGATAGCTCGATCTGAGTTCTACCTTAGAGAAATAACTGGTAGCCTAGATTTGGTCAAACAAGTCATTAATTCTGGGAAGAGGATACTTGTTCTTGACGATAAGCTTATTGAGTTGACAGTAATCAATGCACATTCTGAGAGAACTATCTTTTTGCACATGAATAAGACTGGTGCGCCCTACGAGGAAATACTAGATCTATGAATCTCTTATCTAAGAGATCCTTCAACTATTCTTTCAGTTACTTGAGTTCTACCAGTGCCATTCTATATGGTAAAATAGAGATTGGCTGAGTGCTTAAAAGAAGATCAATACCGAAGTTAATTTCCCTTTCGGGAGAAATTCCTGGAAGATCTTCGAGAAAGATATCTGAATATTCATTCAATACTGGGACTGATTCAAGACTGGGAGCCTCAGAACTGGAATCTCTAACATGAACTAGATGATAAAGACATCCCTTCGATATCAATTCCCTTGCCCAAAGATAAGAAATAAGCCAACAACTGAAAGCAGATACACTACCCTTCCACTCTAGGATGGGTTTATTCGAAAACTGAAACTGAACTATTCTATTTTTGTAGTCGATTGTGTCATAGCAGGAATGAAGACAATCAAAACCAAGAATGACATCAAAATCAGTCATCTTTAATTCCACTAAGTCTGCTGAACAGACTTTCTGAAATAGCATAATTAGGCAGTTCCTGTATACCCGCCGGTCTTTGATGGTTTTACCAATCAAGGTAGATATTGAAAAGGGATCAGCTAGAATTTCGAGACTGATTCTAAAATTTACTGCTATATAATGAGTAATGAAAGACCAAAAAGCTCCTAGATCTAGCATAGCATAAACATGCATGTAAAAGATCAGTAACATACTAGTAACTACATCAGAAGAACTTTCCTGATCTTGTCAATTCTGAAGAGCATAGAGACAATTTGGGCATTGCTCGCTAGTAGTACTAGAAGTGGCACCCTGCTGATTTGGGAGACCGGACTGAGATGAAGAGCGATTTGGTTAACCCTGAGGACCTAGCTGTGAATAGTCTCTAAATCTATGCCCTAGCTTACAACAACCAAAATAAATGCCATTACCCGCCCTACAAATACCCTGATGGTTCTTACCGCAAGTCTGGCAAAGAGGATAGGTATGGGCACTGCTAACACTGTCCTGGGTCTTAAAAACAGGCGCTCTATCTTTGTTACCCTCTCTAAACTTAGTAACTTGAGAACTAGTTGTAGAGGGAGATGGAACTGATGACTTAGGATTAAACTGGGAACGGTTTTCTCTTTCTGACTTAGGCTAAGCAAAGTTGAAACTACTTGTCTTCGCTTTCTTATTCTGTTTCTTCCTCTGGTTAATCTTCTGCTCCTCTATCTACTAAGGATGAGTCATAAGCCTGGCTAAGGTTATGTCACTATTCAGCATGGTAGATCTGGACTCATTAACGATGTTGTTGTTCACCCCTGAAGCAAACTTACTCATTTCGGCTCTACCATCTGCAACCACATGAGGGGAATATCTGGCTAATTGAGTAAACTTTAGAGAATACTCCTTCACCATCATATTTCCCTGCCTTAGGTTGATAAACTCTAGCACCTTAGCTTTTCTAAGATCTTAGGGAAAGAATCAGTCTAATAATGTAGTGACAAACTTCTTCCACTCTATAGGACCTGCATCATCTACCCTTTCTGATATCTACTATTTGTACCAAGTATGAGCCACATCTTGCAACTGGTATGTAGCTAGCTCAACACTCTTAATAGCAGTCACCCCCATGGTGTTTTTCACTTTATGAACTTGATCTAAGAATTCTTGAGGGTCTTTATCTACCTTAAACACGAGGAAGGCTGGAGGATTCATTCGGGTGAAGTCCCGAATCCTCGCTGCAGTTGACTTGGCCACTGAGTTAGCCGAAACAACTGTTGGTTGTTCATTATGAGTAGCGACTGATTGAGCAAGAATGGTAAATATGGTCCTGAGTCCCCATGAGAAATATGATCGCCCAAAGGTTCTTTGGACTGAGGGACTGACTGATTTCTTCTTTTAGGAGAAAAGTTCTGTAATAAAGAGAGAAAGCAGATTAGATTGAGAGACTAACTTATGATTATACTTACTAGCACGACATGAATACTGAAAGAAGGGAAACTTTTCTTAAACATCTCATAGCCTCTTGCACATAAATGTGGCATGCAACACACCCATACACAAGACTCCACTAAATGTGGCTTTCCGACTTCCTAGGACTCTACTGAACCTTAGGCTCTGATACCAAGTTTGTAATGTTTTGATTTACTGAACTAGAAAATACTACATAGTGCTCATGACCGCGAAGGATCACAAGTTAACCCATGACTGATATCTGTACCTGTATACTACATAAGATAACATAATAATGTAGAAACATGCACTGAAAGGCCATAAGGTTTGATCATAAACATAACTGAATAATGTAACATCTGTATGGGGAAATAGAATAGACAAAATAAAACTGAAGTCTAAAAGATGATAGTCTTTATCTAGTCTATATCTAGTATGAAAGCCTCTACTGTCTGAAGAATATAAATAAGGAGTTGATAGGACATGTCCCCAACTAACTCCAACTAATAAGATAATTAATGAGATACTTGAAAATCATTATGTCCTCGAAGGATGAGGAATTACTTGTACTTTGACTGCTGAATTTGGAATCTGTAGCTGATCTGGAACTCGTGTCTCTGAACATATGGTGTAACATAAAAAGAAAGCACCATAGCACAAATGCGTCAATACATATGTGCTGAGTATACATATGAGGTAGGCTATATGCAATGGTTCAAATGCATGAATAATGCTAACTGACTATCTAACATGAATATAAGAATACATGAATAAATAAGTTATTGTAACTACCAACATGATTTTATGATTTCTGAGTCTGTATACTGATAACGTGACATACTAGTTACTGATATGATTGATAACATGAAGGACTATATATAAATAATATTGATAACATGGGTGACTATATCTGATAGTCCTAAAAATAATGGAACTATCTGAGTTTCATACTGTATCTGAGTTGACTATATCTGACAGTCCTAAAATCTAAAGAACTATCTGAGTTCTATTACTGAGACTGATTGACTGTATCTGAGGGTCTTGGTTCTATAACATGAAACTGAGGGAAGTAGTATCTAACCAACATGCCCCAAATGTACTTTAATAGATGAGCTAGGGTCCAATCTATGCCCTGATTGGAAGGGTGTCAATACCGTACCACTGGTAAGGACACCATGTGAGTAACCCTCATATAACAAGTAGATCTAGAGAGAACGGTGTGAACCCTCACATAACTAGTTAAGTCGCATCATCTACCGTCATATAGTAGGCTACGATGTCTCAACCTATGCTGGCTACATAGTTATTGAATGCAAGGATTGATTCTAGGAATCACACATTTATATAATAGGTGAATCCCCATCCTTGGATTCACTTCGTTCTAATTCCTACTCCCATCTGGATATACACTAAACATGATTTACTGAATTGAACTGAGCATGGACTGAGTTACTGAATTTTCATGGCTTACGTAATGCTGCTAATATCTGATAACTGACATGACGATATTCTTGAATACATGATAATCACCACAGTACATTTATTGAAGTATTTCATCAAACGTCTAATAGGCATAAGCTTGTACATTTATGGGAATTTTCATGATATCATGCTAGTTAGACAAATTTCCTTCATCTAGGCATTTTATCAAACATTTGGCAGACATAGTACATGTAAACATCATGGTATAAAAATTAGACATCATGGTTCACTTCTAATTTCATCATACAAGCTTTTGGTCATGAGATTTCATAAATCTTTATCTATACTAATCAACTCACATGGAATTTATCATCAAATCATTGAATAGAAATCAATTCCTCATTTATCAACATAAAAGAGAACATACAATGCATGAACACATGAAGAAAATCCATAACTTGTAGTTGAAAAGGGATTCTTGAACTTTATGGACTAAAGGAGCCCATTAATGAACATTATGCATACCTTTTATCATGATTTTGTGAAGATTGATGGTGATACTTTCTTGAAATTAGACCTTCTATGAAAACCCTAGCTTGAGTTGTTGAGAGTATTAGAGAAAACCATCAACATTTTGGATGAATAAGGGCTAAATCCCGTGTTTGGAAACTTATATAGGGGGAAAATTGACACTTTTAACCCTGGACACATAATTTTAATTTTCAATAAAATTTCCCGAATTAGGCCCTTGTCATGACACGCCACCATTGCGCTAAGTCATTGGAAATTGACAATTGGGAAACTGCATGGTGGCGCGATGCGAAGCTGTCGCGTTGCCACCTCATCTATGACCTTAAAGTTTGGTGCAATGCGCCACTATCACGAAGCAACACTGCAATTTGAAAATTGCTATTTGAGCTATCTTCGCGATGCGCTGAAGGCTCAGGTCGAACAATATCTCACTAAAAGAATCTAACTCTTCGCTTGGGTGTCGGATTTGGGTGAATTATATATTGATGGAAATCTTATTCAATTTACCACATGATAAGAAGTGAAAATTATTGAAATACCATGTGTATAAGAATGAATTCTTATTTTAAAGAAAGTTTTAACATCCTTGAGATGATTTTAAAGCTAAGAATAAAGCACGGGTACTACAACATTCCTGGCTAACTGAGTAAAATTGAGGGAATACTCTTTCACGCTCATGATACCTTGTCTGAGATTTATGAATTCTAACACCTTGGGTTATCTCAGCTCTAAGGGAAAGAATCTATCTAGAAAAGCAGTAGCAATCTCTTCCTACTCTAGGGGCTCTGCATCTATTCCCCTGTCTACCTTTCACTGGTTAAACCACGTATAAGCAACATCTTATATCTGATAGATAGCTAACTCAACACTATCACGAAAAGTCACTCCCATAATATCTGTGACTTTCTAAACCTGATTGAGAAACTATTGTGGATCCTCTTCTGAATTAGATCTTGAGAATAGAGGAGGATTTATTTGGGGGAAGTCCCAAATCCTGGTTGTAGTAGTATTAGTCACTGGGTTAGCCTGAATAAAAGCTGGTACAAAATTGGACAGAGTAGTGAATGCAGCTCTAAATTCTGCATAAGAGACATGCTCGTCCAGAGGATCTGTCTGAACGGGCTAAGGTGCTGACTTATTTCCTATTCTTCATCTATTGTTATTTTTGGGAGGCATGTTTTATAAATGGAAGGAAGAAGGGATTAGACTGAGATTTTAACTTGATCTCATGCTCACTCACACGATATGAATACTGAAAGAAGGGAAACTTTTCCTAAAAGACCTCATAGATTCTTGTTCATAAGTGTGGAGTGATATGTACCCATGCACAAGACTATAGTAGTGCAACTTTTAGACTCCCTAGGAATCTGTTAAACCTTAGGCTCTGATACCAAGTTTATAATGCCCCAAGTCTATACCCCAGATGAAACATGGTGCTTACGACCCTAAAGGACCACAAGCTAACCCATGACTAATATTTGTTGTGAGCATTGATATCTAAATACTAGTAAATAATAACATCTAATAAACATCTATAATCTAAATAATTTCTGAACTAGTCTAGTCTAAAAAGCCTATAAAAGAACTGTCTGAAGTGGAGTTGATGGGATAAGCCCCCGACTAGCTCCAACTACTGAACTACTGATAAACTAATAACTGAAATAAAAGTATGCCCTCGATAGATGAGAGCTCACTACTAAAACTAATATTGATAACTGAACCTATCTATGTGCAGTCAGGAACCTGAGTGTCCGAACTTATGATATCAGACATCATAGCGCAAAGAAAGGGTATGTATCAGTTTGTGGAATGTACTAGTATGCTAGATGAGGTAGGCTGATAGGAATGGGTTCATATGCATGAACAAATAACTGAGTGGGTAACATGACAATAACTGAATGAGAGTACATGTATAACTGAAATTGATTAAATACTTATTTTACAATATTGTACACATATCTACATATGTTGTGCCTGAGATCATAGTAACACTAGATACTGAGTTTTGATAACTAAAATACTAATAACTGAGTTTACTATTGCTGTAACACTATTAACTGAGTGACTATTTTTAGCAGTCCTGATTTTGTGGAACTGTGTTGAGTTCCATACTGAGCTGGGTGATTGTGTCTGACAGTCTTGATTCTGTAAAACTAAATAGAGTTCTATGTGAAAAACTTAAAACTATAGGAGGTAATCATCTAACCAACATGCCCATTCTTTGAACTGATTCGGGGTCTAACCTGTAACCCCAGTTAGAAGGGTGTCAGTACCATGCCATGGGTAAAGAAAAGTGTTGAGTCACCCTTATCTGGCTAGTGCTCTGAACGAGAATAGTGGTACACACAACTGGTAGGTAGAGCATCTCATCAACCCTCAACTGGCAGTTTGATGTTTCAACCTGTGCTCGCTATATAGTTTTGGAACACAAAGATTGCTTCTAAGGATCACACCTTCTGCTGGCAGGTGATCCCCATCCTTTGGTTTATTCGGTGCTGAATCTTACTCCCAACTAAATAGACACTGAACTAATTTCTAAATTATTCTATGCTAGACCAAACTGTTACTAATCGTGATAACTGACTAAACTAGACTTAGTTCACTGAGTATTATAACTTATTACATGTTCTGAGTTTTAGTTACTTAATGGATATACTAAGTTCTGTACTGACTGAATACTACTTTACGTGACATCACTGTGACTATTTTGAAGCTACTGTAATTCTGGGTAAACAACTAGATTATCGGGTATTAGATACCCCCAGGACTTGATAGCATGAAAAGTAAGGCATAGCATGATCTTGAAAAGTATTACAATGTTCGTAACTCATTAATAGAGATATTTTATCAAACACTCGTAAGATATAAGCTTGTACATATGGTAGCATGTCATGATTTCCCCATTTAATACACATGATCAATTTATCAAACACTTGGGGAACATAATCTATACACATAATACTATTTAACATATAGGTATCATGATTTCAAATCCCAACCTACAAAGTCAAGGGGATTAAACATGAAATCACATAATACTACACACATGTCACATAAATTTACATGAATCTTGTAATAAACCATAGATTAGAAACCCAATTAACATCCTAATCATGAATAAATTACATAGAATTCATGAAATAAATAAACTTTAAGTTTAAAAAGAGGTTCTTAAACTCCAAGGGTGGAAGGAAACCATTGAATGAACACCAAACATACCTTGGTACTTGAATTCGTGAAAATTGATGGTTTGTTATTGAATGTTAAATTTTGATCCTCCAGGGTTTGTTCTTGAGAGGATTTTAGAGAGAATGAGTGAATTTTGACTTTTGGATGACTTAATTATGTGTTTTTAAGGCTGATATGAGGTGGGAAAATAACCCAATTACCCTTCTAGACACGGAGTTTTAATGACTAAAAATGTGCCCAGTGACGTGCAGACTGACACGCAGCGTTAATGGCATCATGTGAAGACAAAAGTGTCACGTGGAGTTCAAATTGGTTCACTAAAATTGAATTGAAATATGGGGGAAAATTATCTATCGATGCAATGGGTGATGCGACGCGTCAAGATCGCATAGACCTACTATTTTTGTCACCTAAACATAGTTTAAACGAGGTTCAAAAAATCCAAAACTCACCCGAAGTGACCTATTAACAATCTTTATCGTGAATCAACTTAAAAATTAATATTTTAAGATCATAAGGGCCGTGAAATAGGATCGCCATCTTACAAAAGCTAAAATACTTTTAAGTATAAACACTTAGCTAAAATTTCTAAGTCTAGAACCTCTTTGCAAGATTTAACGGACTGAGTTAAGTTTATAATTTTGTGTGGTCTTAAAATTTGAGCTATTTTTTGCTCTCACAAGATCGTAGAAGATCGATCACATTTGCACCTAGAGCGGTCATGGTAAGTCTATCATGATCGCTATTGATTGACTATCTTGACTAGTCGCGATCACTACCTTCAGTGTAGGATCGTAGTTACTGAGGGCTAGACCTTAATCTGGCTTCAACTTGTCTAGCTCTTGAACTTCAATCCCCATTTTGATCCTTTTAAGCTCAAGTTTGCTTCCTTTCTTCTCAATACTTGTGTACCTGCAAAATATGGAAATTAGTGCATTTAGCCATAGATATGTCTCACTTATACATTCAAATTGTAATAGTTTGCATGGATGTTGAGTGCAAATGAGTGGTAAAAATACCACTCATCAACACCCCTAACTTAAAGCTTTGCTTTTCCTCAAGAAACTCTACCTCTTACCATGAGATAATGCATTTTTACACCCAACTTACATGACCCAAATGAGCATGATAACTTCAACTTGATTACTAACACAAATAGCTCTTCAAACATTATCAAGACTATTTTCACAATACCCCTTAATATAAAATACAATCTTTAAGGATGCAAAATAGTTCGAAGAGAAATCATGCAATAATCAGTAATACTCTAGAAGTGACTCCTCTTTGACCTCAATTACACTATACACTTTTTTCCTTATTTTTTGGGAGATGAAAAAATCATCCACCAACACTTGTTTACATACCTCCTCACAAGAAAGAAAATTTCGTACACCAAGGTATCAAATATACAACTAGGAATTTAAGTTCAAAATTTTTTATCTCTCTCTCTTAAGAAATTTTGATGTTAAATCTCTAGGTGTACTTCTTCTCTCAATTCTAGAACATATTTTATCTTGTGTCTGCATTTTTCCTTCTCATAATCTATATGCTTGAAAAATTGTAATACCACATATTTTTATGTTGGAATTCTAACTGTCGTTCCTGTGCGTCCAAGCTCTAATCCAAGTGATTCTCAAGTGAATACAAGTTGCATGATCATTATCCTAGTCTATGTAGTAGTTTAGAGGTGAGAAATATTCATAGTAATGACCTAGAACAAAGTTGAGCTAAGACCAATTGATTCATCTAAAGTTTGACATTCGATTCTATAAGGGTTAACTTCAAACGTTAATATCTCTTAATATACATGGAATTTTTCATCCCAAGACCTATCAAATTGTAGATAATTGAATTATATTTCTAACTATACCGATTTCATGAAAGTAGAGTGCATCGCCTAACCAATCGTACATGGCTACTGGAATAGGTGTGCAATAAGAAATGCAGCACATAATTAAATATGAGAGGTAAGTAATGCGGTGCATACTTAAATGTGTGTGATAAGCAATGCGGTGCATATTTAAATATGTGCGATAAGCAATGCGGCACATACTTAAATATGTGCGATAAGCAATGAGCTGCATACCTCACTTCCAAGTGCTAAAAACACCTATATATATGTCTATAACACGGGATTTAACTCCCATAACAGTAAAATAAGTTTACTTTATCTCAAAATCACCAAGAACATTCATTAGGGTTTCAACCTAAAAATTTAAATATCTCAAGATTCAACCATGAGTTTTCAATAATTCTTCGAGATTTGGAATCCCCATTTCTAGGGCTACAAGAAACACTCATTATTTTCATGAATAGAGTCCCAAGGTCAAGGGTTTATTCAAATCTTCAATTTTAAGGTATGTGGGGTTTTTCAACAAGAACATCCTTTCATTCTTGTGCCCAAAATTTGTATTATTTTACAAAGATATATCATTTTACATGCTTTGATATGAATTGGAGATAAAAACTATTATCCTACATTCTTGTTCAAAAGACTAATATATTTTTATGATGTCTTGAAGATAAATTCTTTGAGTTTTGATGCTAATATCATGTTTTAAGTTGAATCTCAAGATTTTCTTATGAATTATACATGTTTGCTACATAAAATGTGAATCTTGAAATATTTTGCTCAAGTATTGATATATGGGTTTTGAACCCTATTTGAGAATTATGATTTTTGTGAAAGTAATATGTTATGCAAAACTTGATATTTGAATTATTTTACCTTTTGGTCTTCAAAGAGTTATTTTTGAACTCGAATGAGAAAATAAATCAACATTTTGATTTATTATAAAAAAAGGGGTAGCATGATGGCTCCCGTTGTGAATTGCTAAATTATTTTGTGGTGAATTTTCTTTGAAAAGATTTGAGCTAAGTTCAGGAGCAGTCTTTAGCATCGAGTGGGAGGTATAGCTGTGTTGGTACTTTGCTAGAACTACGTGCCCCCATAGGAGCCAAAATTGAGGTTGATTATATATAGTGAACACTATCTTTTGGATTTGATACTTATAGTCCTTCTCCGATGAAAAGGATAGGACATCTCTCCCCAACGTGGGTTGTACGTTGGATTCCATGTGGCTCACATGGTTTATGTCGGTTATGAGATCTTTCAATATGTGCGTGTGTGTATTCTCCTATCTAATATGAAAAGTCTTATTCTTCTATCTGAGATGAAAACATATTTGTTTAAAAGACTAAGTTTGAGAAAGTCATTGTTTCCAAAAGATTTGATGAACATATATTCCAAAGAGAATTGTTATGAGATTTGATTTCTTTGATGATTTGGAATCGAGATGGAAGTGAATTGAGATTCATTATGATGACTCACATGTTTCGCCCAATATATTTTACTCTCTTATGATTATGATGATTTTAATTCTAGCTAAGTGAGTCATTTATTTCAGCATGCATAATTTTATAAACTGTGATGATATTAAGATATTATTTTATATATGCATTGCACCCCTATATGCTCGGTACGTTTCCATGGTACTGACCCACATATTCGTATGTGGACTAGATTTTCTTAGAATGTAGGTACAAGGTATTGTGTACATCTTAAGATCCAGTCAGTTCGTGGCATCCAGTTAGTAGGTGATGAGCCCTTTTGATTCAAGGGCTTAAGTTAGTTATATAGTTCGAGAAGTGTTGTATTTTCTTTATTCAATCATATTGTGTTGGGGTAATTGGGAGTCATAAATCGGCTGCCTACAGTTAGTACTATTAGAGGCTTCATAGACAGTCAGTAAAAGTTGATGCATTTCGTTTCAGTTATAGTTGTAAAGGCAGAATTGAAATCTTGTAACTTTAGTATTGCATTGATCAAATTCAAAAAGAGTTAATTACTACAGATTTGCATATATATTTGTACTTATCATTCAGTTGCTTATGAGATATGCCAGTGGAAGGGCTAGCTTGGGGTCACTTGTGACCCTAAGTACCATATGATGTCTCGGAACCCAATTTTGGGGCGTTACTAACTTGGTATTAACGCAAAGAGTTCAACTGTGCTCGGGTATCTGTGAAGTCATTTCTAGTAGAGTCTTGCGGAATGGTATGAAGACATCTGTACTTTTCTTCGAGAAGCTACAGGGTATTTAGGAAATGTCTCCATTCTTTCAAGTCTTAAATCATTCTATTGAAAAGTTCTCCAAGAAACTTATACAGATTCTCATCTTACTCTAGTCTTGCCATCTCTGCCTTATTTCTAAGGTATCAAAAATAGTTGAGCTTAATTCTCCATAGATAGTTATGGAATTGTAAGGGAGCTACAAAAGTATCCTATCAGTACTTTTGAGTTTTGAAAAATTGAAATGCTTTATCAGGCCTGTAGAAATCATGCACTAAGCCCGATTCAGATATGCTTTCAAATTTCTCCGCAAAATCCGTAGTGATAATCTATACTTCTCTATCTATGTTCTTGAAGTAACATGTTCAGCAAGTTCTAGTTCCTTCCCAGATAATACTTTTATAATTGCTAGCAGAAGTTTTAGAAGTTTCATAAAAGCGGCTTGAGAGGAGCCTTCTAGTATGTTATAAGTCCCTTAAATTTGAAGTTATACCCTTGTTCTTATGAGTTATTTAATTAAGACAGAGTAAGGTGTATTCTTAGATCGTTGAATGTTGTATGTCAAGTTTCTATCTTTTGTATTATGTAATCTTGTTATCATTATGTTTGTGAAAAATCAAAGTCTAGTGAAGCCGTGTGAGGCCTATTTTGATTCACTAGCATAGTTGCTTAGTTATTCATATAATTTTCTTAATCAAAACACAAAACCAAATTCTAGTGAAGCCGTGTGAGGCCTATTTTAATTCGCTAGCAACTTGTTGTTTATCTTGTTATTCTGGTGTTAGTTGAAAGTGTTGGTTTTTGTGTAGTGATAGAAGTAGTAACATTTAGTTGAAAGTCTTGTGTTAGTAAAACTTGTGGGTTTAGAAGTATAGTGGAAAGAATGGTGGTAAGGGCAATTTATTGAATATGTATAGCTGAATTTTTGCTTATGATTGAATTAGTAATGAAGTGATATACCCTTGTTTGCTAGTTTAGAGAAGTTAGAGAAGGAGATTATTAGTTAAGGTGGATTGTTGTTTGCTTGAAGTATGAAAAAATTTATTGATGGTATTTGTTGTGCTAGGAAAGTATAAGTTTTGATGAAAGTACTTAGTGGTTGAGTATTGTTAATTTAGGCTTTCCTGAGATTGGGAGAGGAAGTTTAGTTGAAATTTATAGAGCTATGAAAGTAATTTAGGTGTGAAGATGGGTAAATAGTAATGATTTAAAGAAGGAGGATATGTTAACAGATTATGAATAAGATAGGCCATATGATTATGATCGATTGTCATTCTCTACTAGTTTTTCTTAATACTATGTTCTACAGTTTTGAAGTGAAAATTGTGTGTGAGATTGGTTTGTAAATCATGTTTAGCTCTAGACATTAAGTTGAACTGTTGATGGTTCAGTTGTTGACGCTAGTTATATGGAGGTGATCTAGTAGGCCTGAACAGTGTATGCAAGAGTATAAGGTCATGTGTTCGTAATTAAGTATGGTGTAGAGGTGTGCCCATGGTTCTATGATGCTGCATTATTTTTAAGGATTATTACATATTGTGTGGTTAGTAGTAACGTTGAGTTTCTAGGTGGAGAAATGCGAGTTAGATAATTTATGTTGTTCTTGATAGCTAAGTTAAGGAGTTATTATTGATGATGTTAAGCCTTTTTAGTATGATTATTATTCTCATGGTTTGGGAAAAATATAAGTATAGAAGTGTGATATTTGTAGGCTATGGTTATGTGATTAGAGATGTAGATATGGTTGCAAATGAGAGTGTAAGTCTTTGATGATAATTATTAAAGCTAGGAATTAAGGATGACATATGGATGGGTTGTTCAAGAATGAAGTTGGTAAGTTCGAAATTAGTTTATTTTTGTGAGTTTAGAATTTATGTGTAGATAATAGAATGATGAAATTATGGCTTTATCTCGAGGATATGGAGTAGACCATCATACTTAGAATACCAGCTTTGACCTAAGGGGGAGATGGTTAGTGAAGAACCAAATTGAGTTTTGAGAATTAGATTATGATATATGTCAATAATGAGTTATGATGAGATAGTGATCCCTTCTTACTCTAGAGTATTCCTTGGATTTCAGTCATTACAACACCAAATCCATTACTTGCTTAACAAATGCCATAGGCCTATGCTTATACCTATCATGTGTGCTCAAGCCCATTCTCAGCTTCTAGTAAGCATGTAACAGCTTCACTCTTTGATTCAAGTTATCTCTTATGAATCTATGAACTCCAGTCTTATGTTGAATAGATCAGGATAAGTATAAACTCATGTTTCAGAGTATGACGAGATTTTAAACTCATGATACTAGTGAAGTTTGTATTATATCATGCATGTCCTCAGCTTCGATTTCTTTAATGAATCCATGCCTTTGATATTTTATTCCTCAGGACAAAGATAAGTGTTAATGTTATGTATTGTAGTTTTCGTGCTTCTGGTTCATATGTGTTAGCCCTTCGGTGACCTCTTTCTATGTTAAGATAGTGGTGATGATAGTGGATAAGCAATGGTTTAGATGTGAGAGAGTTGATGACCCTCATTCAGAAAGATTATTTATGCTTTTCTATCTAAGGCTAAAATGTAAAGTAAGATTGAGGCCAAGTCGTTGATATATGTCATGGTTAGTTAGAAATTGTGTGTATGTTTTTAAGAATAGTGCAAGAAAATTGTTGTTGATAAAGGTTTAGAGGATATGCGAAGTATGTCTTTAGGGGTATTTTCCTTAAAGTTGTATGTGATTTTTAATGATAGGCTTGAATGTCATGTTTGGTGTAAGATGATGAATGCAATATGCACTAGTGAATCCATATCAAGAGTTTTAAATTAGTTATTAAAGTGGTAAGGCATGTTATGGTTAGGGTGTGAGCTCTAAGAAGATATAGAATATTGAACCTTGTGGTTTAGACTAGTATTGTGGTTTGGCATATTGTATCTTGTGATTTAGTGTTAGGCTTGATCATGGTGAGAGAACTTAGTTTAGTTTAGACCTTAGTAGAAAGATTTTGTAGTGCCAATATGAGAATTATAAGTTGAATCAAATGAGTATGATATTTAAGAGGAATAGTATAGTTGAGAGAGCAATTGAGAAGTGATGCTAAGCTTGAAAGTAAGAAGTTGTGTTGCCTGCGGCCTAGCAATCCTATCCTAGTTTATGAGTTATATAATTATATTCCATGCTATATAGTTATATCAATGTTGAAATTCCTTATCCAAATGTCTTGTTCAGAGCATGACCAAAATTCTTTGCTCCCTAATGTCAATAGAATTTTGTAGAAAAGTGCTGAAAAAATACTCCATTTGAGTATGGGTAGTCAGTATGGTCCAGTCCATATAGCCTGTAATATAGTTTAGCAAGCAAGGAGATAAGCTACTATAGATGCTTAATTTTCCAGCTAGTCTTACTATCCGCAGTCTTATACGTATGTACATTCCAAGAGGCAATGAATTTGTGTCCAATTAAATTATGAATTTAGCTCAGTTCATGCATCAGTTTTAGTTTCAGATATTTAGTCATGATTCAGTTCGTAAGTATCCTGTATAGTATCACAGTCTCTTCCTAGTATTTTCATCAAATTATTATCATTCGGGGACAAACGATCCCAAGAGGGGGAGGTTGTAATATCCAGAGTTTTCATGTCATAAACCTCTCATCCTTTCTAATGAGATCAGATCCAGTGCAAAGTAATGGTTTCTCATAAGTGGATACTCTCGTTTCTATCTGAGCCATATAGTTATTTTTCTTGAGGATTCATGCACTTGCAGACCATTTCAGTAGGTCATTATTCTTGAGATCCAGTGATTCAGTTCTATCAATTACACATTATGGCTTGAAGACTAAGATTCCTCTGGGTTTCAGGTTAATGATCAACATTCGAGGACGAATATTCCCAAGGGGGAGATAATGTAATACCCTGTATTTTTGTGTTGCAATTCTAACCATCGTTCCTGCATGTCTAAGCTCTAATCCAAGTGATTCGCACGTGAATATAAGTTGCATGATCATTATCCTAGTCTATGGAGTAGTTTATAGGTGAAAAATGTTCATAGCAATGACCTAAAACAAAGTTAAGCTAAAACCAATTGATTCATCCAAAGTTTGACATTCGATTCTACAAGGGTCAACTTCAAACATAAATATCTCTTAATATACATGAAATTTTTCATCCCAAGATCTATCAAAATATAAATAATTGAATTATCTTTATAATGATACCAATTTTATCAAAATCTAACACCCGAGCAAATAGTTATGGCTCTGCAAAGTAGAGTGCGTCTCCTAACCAATCGCACATGGCTACTGGAATAGGTGTGCGATAAGTAATGCGGCGCATACTTAAATGTGTGCAATAATCAATGCGGCACATACTTAAATGTGTGCGATAAGCAATGCTGCGTATATTTAAATGTGTGCAATAAGCAATGCGGTGCATGCTTAAATGTGTACGATAAGAAATGCGCCGCATACCTCATTTCCAAGTGCCAAAAACACCCCTCTATATGTCTATAACACGGGATAAGCTCCCATAACACCAAATAAGTTAACTTTCTACCAAAATCACCAAGAACATTCAGTAGGGTTTCAACCTAAAAATTCAAATATCACAAGATTAACCATGAGTTTTCAATAATTCTTTGAGATTTGGAATCCCCATTCCGAGGGATACAAGAAACACACATTATTTTCACGAATGGAGTCCCAAGATCAAGAGTTCATTCAAAGCTTCAAGTTTAAGGTATGTGGGGTTTTTCAACAAGAACATCCTTTCGTTCTTGTGCCTAAAATTTGTATTATTTTACAAAGATATATCATTTTACATGATTTGATATGAATTTGAGATAGAAACTATTATCCTGCGTTCTTGTTCAAAAGACTATTATATTTTTATGATGTCTTGAAGATAAATTCCTTGAGTTTTTATGCTAATATCATTTATGAAGTTGAATCTCCAGATTTTCATATGAATTAGACATGTTTGCTACATAAAGTGTGAATCTTGAAATATTTTGCTCAAGTATTGATATATGAGTTTTGAACTCTATTTGAGAATTATGATTTTTGTGAAAGTAATGTGTTATAAAAACCTTGATATTTGAATGATTTGACCTTTTGGTCTTGAAAGAGTTATTTTTGAACTCAAATGAGAAAAGAAATCCATATTTTGATTTATTATGAAAAAAGGGGTAGCATGATGGCTCCCATTGTGAATTGCTGAATTATTTTGTGTTGGATTTTCTTTGAAAACATCTGAGCTAAGTCCGGGATTAGTCTTTATCACCGAGTGGGAGGTATAGCTATGTTGGTACTTTCCTAGAACTATGTGCCCTCATAAGAGCCGGAATTGAGGCTGATTATATATAGTGATCACTAGTTTTTGGATTTGATACTTATAGTCCTACTCCGATGGCAAGGATAGGACGAATTTGCCCAACGTGGGTTGTACGTTGGACTCCATGTGGCTCACATGGTTTATGTTGGTTATGAGATCTCCCAATGTGTGCGTGTGTATTCTCCTATCTAATATGAAAAGTCTTATTCTTCTATATAAGATGAAAACATATTTGTTTGAAAGACTGAGTTTGAGAAAGTCATTGTTTTCAAAAGATTTAATGAACATATATTCCAAAGAGAATTGTCATGAGATTTGATTGCTTTGATGATTTTGAATCGAGATGGAAGTGAATTGAGATTTATTATGATGACTCACATGTTTCACCCAATATATTTTACTCTCTCATGATTATGATGATTTTAATTCAAGCTAAGTGAGTCATTTGTATCAGCATGCATAATTTTATAAACTGTGATGATATTAAGATATTATTTTATATATGCATTGCACCCCCATATTCTCCGTACGTTTCCATGGTACAGACCCATGGAATGTGGGCTACATTTTCTCGGAATATAGGTACAAGGTATAGTGTACATCTTCAGATCTAGTCAGTTCGCGGCATCCAATCAGCAGGTGATGAGTTCTTTTGATTTAAGGGCTTGAGTTAGTTATACAGTTCAAGAAGTGTTGTATTTTCTTTATTCAGTCATATTGTATTGGGGTAATCAGGAGTCATGACCCGGCTACCTACAGTCAGTACTAGTAGAGGCTTCATAGACAGTCAGTAGAAGTTGATCCATTTCGTTTCAGTTATGTTTGTAAAGACAGAATTGAAATCCTGTAACTTTAGTATTGTATTGATCAAATTCAAAAAGAGTTATTTTCCGCAGATTTGCATATATATATTTGTACTTCTTATTCAGTTGCTTATGAGATGTACTAGTAGAAGGGTTAGCTTAGGGTCACTTGTGTCGCGACCTGAGCCAGGGCCCTAGCCGTGATGAAAATCTCGAACCATGAAGGCCCGGAACACCCTTCTCTATCTATCTAGTAATCATGCACATAATTCATATGATAAAAGGTAATGCAGAAAGCTAAATCTAATATGGAAACATGGTCAATCTGAATGTGATCATAATACTGAAAACTGAAATCCAAAACATATCTGAATAGTAATGTCTAACTCAGTCTGCGAAATCTCTACCATGAACTAATCAAAGCTGTCTTAAAGCTGGGACAAGGCCCCCAGTAGACCAAAACCTAAATAATAGTAGTATTATGAAATAACAAGTCCTTCTGATTCAAAGAAGGATCACCACTGGAAACTCCGATCTGTGATATGAAATCTCTACTATTTATCTGGACCCCTAGACTGTGCCTTAGAACCTGAAGGGGGGGGTCAACACAATTGTACTGGCATGCAAAGAGATCCAAAATAGAGTAATTGAACATATATATATATATAGTACGTGAGAGCAAATTTTCATCAAAACATCATGTATAAAACAGTTTCTGAAAAACACATGGGCACTTTCTGAAAACATATAACCTGTCTATAAATTTCAAATTCTGATCTATGTATTACTTCTGAGTGATGTGGTATCCCCTACAAGTCTGATATTCCACGGGCGATATGGAATCCACCATTGACTCAGAGGTAAAGCCTCCAACCCGAGTATGCCGCAAGGGTTGGAGTTCCTAAATCTGATACGCCATACAACACTTAAGTCAGCGTATAATAATATACCCGGTCGGCAAATCACGATTTTAGGAAATGAGTTTCTTGAGCTCAAGACCTCTTCAGGGAACCACCTAACATCTCTGTATGCCCATTTTTAACCTTTTCTGTATATGCAACATTTTGAGTATCTAAAATCATGATAGTCTGAAATATCTATTAGTCTGAGTCTGATATGGTATTGGTCTGAATTGGTATCGTCATACCAACATTTGCAAGTCATTATTTCTGAGCCATAATACATTAAGCTAAATCTTTCATTTAAAGCATAATTTAGACCACTAAAAATATGCCACTGATATAGAAGATTTCGTGTTTCGAAACTCAAGTCAAACTCATGCAAAAACTTCATCAACATATGGTGGTCTAGTACCTTTAGAAAATCCATGCACTCTTTCGTTACATGCATTATGAACATTAAACATTCATGCTAGATTCCTTCTTTAGTAATTTTAAAACCACCTTTAAATCATAACAAGATTTCAATCATTTCATATAGTGCTTTTCAAGGATGCATTGCAAAATAATTCATATGCTATGAGAAATCTAAAAAATTCATAATAAGAGGAAATTCACCGAAAATCATTCTCTCAACAAGAATTCATTCTTATATACATGGTTTTATACATTCATATTCTCAAATCACTTTGAGGAAGGTCAAAAAACCAAAACAATGATGTTAAAACATTTAATACATAAATATATATATATATATATATAGATTCAAAAACCCCATTCTAAAACATGATTTTTCTATGCCCATGAGAATTTACGAAAACCCTACATACCTCTATTTCAGAAAATGATGGGTGCTTCTTGAAGCCTGCGGATTGGGGATTTCGAATCTCTAATCGATTTTGAAAACCCACGGTTGAATCTTGATATATTTGGATTTTTAGTTTGAAATCCTTGGGAGTGTTCTTGAGAATTTTTAGATGAATGTGGATGTATTTTAGAGAATTGGGGACTAAATTTCGTGTTTATGGCTGAATAAGGGTGGGAAAAAGAACATTTTGCCCTAAAAATGAAGTGTTTAAGTCACTTGAAGCCATTACATAGGCACCGCATATCATATCGCCTATGTTTACATAGGCTCTACCTATTCTATCGTCTATATTTATATAGGTGCCGCATATGCTATCTCATATGTTTTCCAGCGGCCATATGTTATTGGTTAGGCGACGCATACTACTTTGAAAAGCCATAACTTCTTGCTCGGGTGCCGAATTTTAGCAAAATTGGTATCATTGAAAAGATAACTCGAAAACCTATCATTTTACACATAGTAGGCTCTCTAATTCGACATATACAAAGATTCATGGTTGATAGAATTGCACACAAATTATAATGTCAACTTAAACTTAATCGATCAAAGTAGTTTTCAACTCGTCCTTGAGTCAAAGGACCTCTATGGTCTAAATTCAAACTTGAATGGATTCACATACTACACAAATAATTAATATGCCATATTGGCATAGGATTTATGGCTTCGGTATTATCAATGCATCGGAATCATGGTCTATATTGTAGCCCAAAATATGGGACATTACAACTTGTGACCCTAAGCACCGTGTGACGTCTCGGGACTCGATTTTGGGGTATTACAAAAATATAGAAAATAGTGCATTTAATAGAGAAGTTGTCTCACTTAGAAAAACAAATCATAGTAGTGTGCATGAAAGTGGAGTGCAAATGAGTGGTAAATTCATGACTCATCAGTGCACAACATCTCTATGCCATTAGAAAAAATGATTTTCATATATTAGTTCTTCAAAACACTTACAAAGTAAAAGATGAGTTATCCTCAAGAAAGGAATTTCACCTTTCAAATCAGATTGAAATTACTATATCCTAGCTTTTCAGCAACTGAGATATAGTAGTACTTCTTCTACAACTCAAAGTATAAATATACTTAACGACACATGCCTAAGCATATGGCATATGCCCATGCATAAGTTCAAGTCTTGCAGAAAATGAAGTATTGCCAAAATTCATCAGATGCATAGGGAAAATGCATGATAAAGATTCCTAAATTCAAAATCCACAAAAATATATCAAAATACACATGCCAACCTTCATAAATACATCAAAAATCATATGATCAAGTCACATAATCAATTATTGTTTCTGCTGGACCCTACAGATAAAAGTTTGAAAAGAAATAATCAACATTCCTTCAAAACCTAAAAATAGCTACTGGTGGACCCCATAAATAAAATTTTAAAGAATAGAAGACAAATGGCTAACCATAAAAAAATCACCAAAAGGAACATGCTGAAAAGATTCAAGCTACTCAGCGACACATGCAAAACAAATATGTTGTCATCAGCTATTAATAGACAGATGTAAAATAAATAGCATGGACAGATATAATAGCATGTATTGATACAGATGTAAAATACACAGTCGAGGTTAGAAATGAGTCATCACTTATGAGGCAAAATAATAATTTGAAGTAGTTTATACTTTAAAAGTACTTTAAACATTGAAATTAACTATTAAACAACAAAATATGAAAAAAATAAATATAAAGATAAATTAATTAAAATAGCAGAGAAAGAGAGAAATTTATACATAGAAAAACTTTTTATTGATTAGGGAAAAAAGATAGATTACAGAGGGATGATGAGAAATATGAAAAATGGTAGAAAGTTTTCCTGAGTTGGGAAAATTTTAGAATGCTCTCCTTATTACAAGTTGAAAGACTTAAATAGGCCTCAAAAGTGTTAACTTATTTATAACCTAGACTTTTTGTTTTACATCTGTATTAATACATGCCATTAAATCTGTCCATGCTATTTATTTTACATCTGTCTATTAGTAGTTGATGATAACATATTTGTTCTGCAGTGTCGTTGAGTAGCTTGAATCTTTTCAGCATGTTCCTTTTGATGATTTTGTGAAGATGAAACATTTATTTTCAAGTCTTTAAACTTTTATCTATGGGGTCAACCAGTAGCTATTCTTAGGTTTTAAAGGAGTGCTAATAATTTCTTTTCAAACTTTTGTCTGTGGGGTCCACCAGTAGCTATTTTTTAGATTTGAAAGGAGTGCTGATAATTTATCTTCAAAAATTTATCTGTGGGGTCGACAAGTAGCTAGTTTTAGATTTCGAAGGAGTACTGACAATTTCTTTTAAAAGTTTTGTCTTGTGGGCTCCATCAGTAGCTATAATTGACTATGTGACTTGATCATATAAGTTATGATTAATTTAGGAAGGTTGCCATGTGTATTAGATAGATTTTAGAGGCTTTTGAATTTAGGAATATTGATCACGTGCTTTGCCATGTGCATCTGATCAATTTTGGTAGTACTTCATATTTTACAAGTCTTGAACATATGCATGGGCATGTGCTTGGGCAGGTGTCCTTTAGTATATTAATACTTTAAGTTGTAGAAGAAGTGTTACTCTATTTCTTTTGTTGAAGACGCAGTATCTAGTAATTTCAATATCTTCTTTGAAAAGTGAAATTCCTTTCTTGAGGATAACTCATCTTTTAATGTATAAGTCTTTAGATGAACTAATATATGAAAATCATTTTCTCTGATAGTGTAGAGATGTTGTGCATTATCCGAAATTCTGTAAATTTATCTATTAAACTATAAAACTGTGAGAATTAACCATGAAAATCTGCTATTGCAAAATATAGTTTTTGTAGCTTCACTAACAAAAAATTGTTTTAATAGAGAAAATTTCAAATTCTTAAAAATTGCCATTGTTTTGTTAAAAATCATTTTATTACTATTTTAATGAAAGATTTTGGCGGAGATGGAACTTATGCCAAAATCTGTTTTCTAAGATTTATCTTTTATTTGAAGAATTTTGTTTTTATGGGGTCTCAATGGCTTTATCATTTCAGGTCTCATTATTTCCCTGTAAAAATTCTCTAGTCAAGAAATCTGGTAGAAAAGTATTTTCTCCCTTTATAAATTCTATTTGAAAATCAAAACTAGATAATAACGTTTTCCATCTTGCAAATATCTAGAGAAATTAAATTTTGGAGCATCTTTTTGTAAAATATCTTTGGCAGCTTTGCAATCTACTCTTACTAAAGATTCTTTATTTATTAAATAATCTTAAAATTTAGTAATACATAGTACTATATCCAAAAAAATTTTTAAAGGTACTATAGTTCTTTTGAGTATCATTCCAGATTCCCGACGTGAATCTTACTAATTGTTTGGTGGACTCCATGAAAATTCGTAGTTTGAAAATTTCTCCATATCCTATGTCTGAGGCATCGGTTTCTACAATTATAAGAGCTTCTGGATGTGGTATCCCTAGACATGGAAGTTTTTGAAATATTGATTTAAAATTTTTAATTGTATTAGTGTGCTCTATTCCCCAAGGAACTAAATTTTTCTTACGACGCTGATAAAGAGGCTTACAAACCTGTATAATATTAGGACTAAAATTTGTAACATTGTTGAGACTTCCTAAAAGTCTTTGATGCTAAGTTTTATCAGTTAATTCATCTGGAAACTTAGAGGAGAACTCTATGGCTCTACAAATTGTTTATAGGTTCCTTGATATAAATCATGACTGAGAATCTAATTGAAGTTTGGAATAATTTTATCTTTTTAGCACTAACTTCTAGTCCATTTTGTTTGATAGTTTTTAAAAAGGTTTGGAGATGTTTAAAGTGTTGGTCAATATCATCAAAAATATTAAAACATCATCTATATAGAATATAGATATATTACTATATTGATTGAAGATATTATTCATGATATTCTAGAATTTAGATGGAGCATATTTTAATCCTTAAGGGATTACATTCCATTCATATTATTCAAAAGAAACATTGAAGGTTGTTTATATTTATCCTTTTTTATTATTTTTATTTGCTAAAATCCTGATTTCATATCAAACTTGCTAAAATATTATCTTTATAAATTCTTTTAAGAAGGTTACGTTTGTTAGGTGTCGGATAGCTAATCCATTTTAATACTTTGTTAAGACACTTATAATTAATAACTAGTCTCAGGGAACCACTTTCTTTTTTAGCACTATTATAGACATAAAAGGTTGAATAACTCCAAAGTGATTTAGAAGGTCTAACATGTTTTTTATCTAATCGGTCATTAATTTCCCTTTCAAGGTGTTCCATTAACTCATGATTAATTTGAATGGGTCTTTCTTTGGTTGGAAAAATGCTTTTGTCAAATCCCTCAATATAGGGTAATTCAACAATATGCCTTTTTCTTTTCTAATGGGCATTAGAGAAGTCTGAGCAAACTTCTTATTCTATGACTTCTTGTAGACTTTTAAGTTTTGCTTCTACTTCTAGGGTTCTTAAAGAGGATTCAGTTCTTTTAATTTTTATATCATCTTTTAAATAATTTATTTGTTGTGAAATTAAATTGATTTTGAAGACCATTTTATATTTTTGTAAAGTCACTTTCTTCTTTTGATATACTATTTAGATAAGAAAAATAATTTTTTCTCTCAAAATAGTGGTGTGGGCGTCATCTAATTTGGCAGTATAAGGTTTTATTTGAGTTATAAAAGGAAGGCCTAGAATTATCTCTTCATTAATATCTTTGGTTATTACTAAGTCATTTATGAAGCAAATTTGATCATTACAGATGTGTGCACTGTGTAGTTTATAATTTATTTTTAATCTTTCACTTGTTGCAAAGAATAATTTTGTAGTGGCTTTTTCAAGGTACTTATAGGGTCATTCCTTCAATGATGCAGTTTCAATCGACTCCTATATCTAATAATGCCACTTTTTGAATTGTGTAATTTTTATTTTTAACTAATGTAATGGGTATATGGTAACTTTGTGCTTTATCTTTTGTAATTTTATCGATTTTTAATTTTTTTTTGGATACTTAATATCTTTATTATTCCTTATAATTTTTGATGTTCCTCCAAATTAAACATGAATCTGGTTCTTGATTAGATATTAAGTTGTTAGCAAGTGATTCATTGCTAAATCTCTGCTTAAAATTTTTAGCTTCTTTTTTTAATTATTGTAATTCTGTTTGAAAGTCTTGTATAGTTGTTTTAGATTTTTGTTCTTTAAATTCATTTGACATATCCTTCATGTTAGAGGGTTCAATTAATTTTTTAGCAAACTATTGATTAAGAACAATATTTTTTTGGGCTATTAAATATTTTTTAGTAAGGATTGGATCTAAATGATTGATTATATCAAATAAGACTTCTTTCTCCTTATTACTATTGGTAATAACATTGGTAGAATAATTATTGAAAGTGCAATGTATACCGGTGCATTTACAATGGTTAGCTAATTTAGTACTGTAAATTCTATTAAGATTTTATTTTCTTGGTTTTAAGAGTTTTATTATGCCTTTCATTTTACATTGGATTCTGTAATCTTTAGCTTTATGTCCCTTTTTCTCATGGTTCCAACATGTACTATCATTATTTATATTATTGGTGGATTTTGATTGAGATTCTAAGTTTTATTATTTTCTCCTATAATTCTATTGGTGACTTTGGAATCTTCTCATATATGGGATTTTCATCCTTGGACAATTTTGATAATTTAAAAGTTTGGTGAGTTTCTAACTTTTTATCATGATGAGAAAAACTTTGTCTGTCTATAAAAGTTGATTTATTCTCGGCTTTGAGAATTTGTTTATATACTACATGTAATAATTAATTTGTATAATTATTTAGTTGAAGTGTCTTATTTGTATCATTATTTGTAGGATCACCTTTAGTATCTATTATCTAATTTAAAAAGTGAGGTAGTAACAACTCTATCATCTACTGGTAGACTAATCTCTTCTAATGGAGGAATTATTGATTCTACTACTTTATCACTAGTATACCATTTATTAACAATCATATCTAATGAATCATTTTGATTATCTAATTTCCTATAATTTCGAACCATTTAAAAAATTCAATATGACATCTTAATATTACCATATCATTGTACCATTTTTCTCTAAAAGAATATCTTTCCTTTGAAGAATATCTCTGTTTATACCATTCTCTTTTAATATAATTTTTTTAGCTAGTCCATAATTTATCTAACTATTCAATTTCAAGTTCAAATATCTGACCTATTCATGCATTAGGAATCTCTTACTCCTAGCATTTCACTTGTAGTGGGACTTATTGATTTTTAAGTTTTTAAATTTGTACATTCATATTCTACTTTGGGAATTTTTTTTTCGAAATCAACTCCTTTTAATTTTCTTTCTATATCTTCTAATGTTATTCTCTTTCTTCTATAGATTTGGAGACTGATGGTCTAGAAAAGGACATTCTTCTACTTGAAGAAGCTTGGTTAAAGGATTGGGATCCTAGAAATTCTATGTCTATAGATCCATCTAGATATCGTATTACTTGTTCAATATTTGAATTTTCTTCTTCAATTTTTGGCTTCGTTATGGAGTCGAAATTCCATTTATCTTTTATTAATAGATCATCCCTTTTATCATTTTTGGGACAAAGGTATTACTATGATTATGATTAGCTTCCACAAGCATCGTAGCTCCTTTATTACTAACTATTTTAGACTTAGGGGCTAAGGTTGTTTTCATTAATTTATAACGTGTATATATATATATATATATATATATATATATATATATATATAGATAGATAGATAGATAGATATAGATATAGATATATAGTATAGCTATTTCTCTTGTATTTACCTTACTATTCAACGTTTTTTGTTTAAACATTTAATGTTAATGTATCCATAACATTTTGATCATTAATATCAATAGCATACTGGGTCATTAGTGTGGTTAGTTTGTACTACTGCTAATAATGAATCATTAAAGATTAATTGCCTAGTATCTCTTAAAAGTACACATATAGGAACATCTAAATCTAAACTATATAATAGTTTAACTGCTACGTCAACAGGACCTATGTGAAGGAACTTGTAATTTTTTCTATATCATTAATATCTTTAGCCGCTAATTACTTAATAGTTTTAATATTCTTATTAGTGGTGACAGTAGATTCAAAAATCTTAATATTATAATTTTTTTACAAAATCAAAGTGTCCAGTTTTGTATAGTCTATTAAAACTTTCTTTTGAAATATTCCAATTCTGTAAATCACTTTCTATTTTAGAGATTTTATTAGAGGTAACAAAAATATTTACACTATTTATTACATTTTGGTTGGTTCGACTATTCATTAGAGTTTTTGCAGATGAGAGAGAAAACACTATCCTAGGACCAAAATCTACATTAGATGTTACTCTTGGAATAATTGTTTCTCTGTTTAGTAAGTACTGCTATTCTTCCTCTATGTTTCTAGTTTTATTCCTTATGTCGGGTAGCCATTTAATAGAGGTCTAGACGCTAGTAAACCTAGAATTTTTTGTTAGATTAGCTCTGAGTATGTGAAAAGTAGCTCTGGATATGAAGGGTTTTCCCATCCCCAAACCTATAGGAATAAAATACAAGATTGCTAAAAGAAGTAAAAGTTTGAAAAGAAATTATCAGTGCTGCTTCAAAACCTAAATATGGTTATGGGTGGACCCTACATATAAAAGTTTAAAGACTAGAAGACAAATGGCTAATCTTCACAAAATCATCAAAAGGAACATGCTGAAAAGATTTAAGCTACTCAGCGACACGTGCAGAACAAATATGCTGTCATCAGCTACTAATAGACTAATGTATAGTAAATAGCACGAACAGATGTAATTGCATGTATTAATTCATATGTAAAACATATAGTCTAGGTTAAAAATGAGTCATCACTTTTGCGGCCTACTTAAAACTTTTAACTTGTAATAGGGGGAGCATTCTTAATTTTCCCCAACTCAGAAAAACTCTCTACCATTTTCCATATTTCCCATCCTCCTTCTGTAATCTCTTTTCATTTCCCTAATTAATAAAAAGTTTTTTTAAGTATAAATTTCTCTCTTTCTCTACTGTTTTAATTAATTTTGCTTTACACTTATTTTGTTCTTATTTTGTTGTTTTAAAGTTAATTTCAATGTTTAAAGTACTTTTAAAGTATAAACAACTTTAAATTGTTATTTTGCTTCCCATTTTCCCGAGGCCTATTTAAGGCCTTCAACTTGTAATAGAGAGAGCATTCTGAATTTTTCTCAACTCAGAAAAACTCTCTACCATTTTCCATATTTCCCATTTTTTCTCTGTAATCTCTCTTTATTTTCCTAATCAATAAAAAGTTTTTGTAATTATAAATTTCTCTCTTTCTCTACTGTTTTAATTAACTTTTCTTTACATTTATTATATTCTTATTTTGTTGTTTTAAAGGTAATTTCAAAGTTTAAAGTACTTTTAAAGTATAAACTAATTTAAATTGTTATTTTTCACCCCGTTTTCCTGATGTTGCTCTATGTTCTCCCAATCCGTACCCTAAATGATATCAAAGCCAAGTTTGCCAGGAGGTATTATGAATATGAGTAGAAGCGGCTAGAGTGTTACGCTGTCCTAGAGCTGGTCAAAATTAGTGTTACTCTTGGAATAATCGTTTCTCTGGTTAGTAATTACTTTTGTTGTTCCTCTATGTTCCTAGTTTTATTCTTTGAGTTGGGTGGGCGTTTAATAGCGGTTTAGATATTGAAAATCCTAAAATTTTCCATTGGATTAGCTCTGAGTATGTGAAAAACAGTGTTGGACTCGGAGGGTGTTCCACCACCAAGTCTATAGGAATAAAATAAAAGAATGTTGGTAGGAGAAAAATCAGTAACTACTATAAAGAAATTATTATTAATGGAGTAACAACTAAAGTAGATTTTGGTCCTAGGATAGTGTTTTCTCTCTCATCTACAAAAATACAAATGGATACTCTAACCAACCAAAACGTTAGAAATAGTTTCAATATTTCTTCTTCCACTAATAAAATAGCTAAAATAGAAAGTGATTTACAGAATTTGAATATTCCAAAAGAAAGTTTTAATAGAGTCTACAAAACTGGACACTTTGATTTTAAAAAAAATTATATTATTAAAACTTCTGAATCTGATGTCCCTATTAGTAAAAATATTGAAACTATTAAGTTATTAGCGACTGAAGATATTAATAGATATTAAATAAATTACAAGCTCCTTCACATAGGTCTTGTTCAAGTAGCAGTTAAACCATTATTTAGATTAGGTTTAGATGTTCCCATATATCTACTTTTTAAAGATACTAGGCTATTAAACTTTGATAAATCGTTATTACCAGTATTATAAAGTAACCACGCTAATGGCCTGGTATACTTTAATTGTTATTTTAATTTTTCTATAGATATTAATGATGAAAATGTTATGGATACATTAACATTAAATGCTAAAACAAAAACCATGAATAGCAAGGTAAATACAAGAGAAATAACAATAATATATAGAGTACATTATAGATTAAGGAAAACAACCTTAGCCCCTAAGGCTAAAATAGTTAGTAATAAAGGATCTACCATGCTAATGGAAGCTAATCATAATCATAATAATAACTTTTTCTCGAAAATGATAAAATGGGATGATGTATTAATAAAAGATAATTGGTATTTCGATTCCATATCAGAGCCAGAAATTGAATGAAGAAATTCAAACATTGAAGATGTAATACAATATTCAGATAGATCTATAGACTTAAAATTTCTATGATCCCAATCCTTTAATCAGGCCTCTACAAGTAAAAGAATGTCCTATTCTAGACGATCAGTCTCCAAATCTTTAGAAGAAAGAGAAGTAACATTTGAAGTTATTAAAAGAAAATTAAAAGGAGTTGATTTCTTAAAAAATAATTCCCAAAGTAGAATATGAATCTACAAATATAAAAACTAAAAAATCAACAAGTCCCACTACTAGTGAAATGTTAGGAGTAATAGATTCCCTATGTATGATTAGGGCAAATATAATATTTGAACTTGACTTTGAATATTTAGATAAATTATGGACTAGCCTAGAAAATTCTACTAAAAGAGAATGGTATAAATAGAGATATTCTTTTAGAGAAAATGTTGCATTGATATGAAAAGATTACTATGTAATATTGAAATTTTTAAATAGTTCACAATTACAGGAAAATTAGATAATAAAAAAGATTCATTAAATATGGTTGTTAATAAATGGTATACTAGTGAGAAAGTAGTTGAATCAGTAATTCCTCCCTTAAAAGAAATTAGCCTACCAATAGATGGTAGAGTTGTTACTGCCTTACACTTTAAATTAAATATAGTAGATACTAAAGGTGATCCTACAAATACGCATATAAATAAGATACTCCAATAAAATAATTATACAAATCAATTATTACATACAGTATCTAAACAGATTCTCAAAGCTGGGAATAAATCAACTTTTAAAGATAAATCAAGTTATTCTTGTCATGATAAAAAGTTTGAAACTCACCCAATATTTCAATTACCCGAGTTCTCAAAAGATAAAGTTCCTAAATTTGAAGAAAAATTTGAAATAAAAGATGATATTTTAGAAAAAATAATGAAATATTAATATCTAAATTAAAAATTTCAAATGATAAGATTATAAAAACTTTATCAGAAAAAATGATAACAAATTAAGCTCTAAATATTCAGTAAAAATGAATTATTATAAAAATTCCACATTTTCGGATATGCAATATGAAGAAAATGAATTTTTATCTCATACTTCACTTTCTAGAAAAGAAATCATAGAATTGAATATTGATGAATTAGCAGAACATCAAATAGATAATAAACTACATGAAATAAGAATGACCATTATGACATGTAAAATTGCCAAAATGTTAGATAAACAAGCAGCATTTATGATTATATTAGGTTTACAGATACTATAAAATATTGGTAGGATAATTACCTCACAGATAATAATAGACAAAGAATTTTGAAGGCTATAACTATTGCTCAAATTATTAAGACTGAGTCAATAGGACAAACAGTTGAAAATCAAGTCTTAGAAGATGCCACTACCTCTCTAATTTATAGTATAACTAAACATTTAATAGGAGAACCTCAGCTTTTTCAACATAAAAGTTTAGAGATAATATCAAATCTATCATTTCCAAAGTTAGACGATTTTAGATTATATAAAGATGTTTTTCTCAAAAAGTCATGGTTAGAGAAGATTGAAATCATGATTATTGGAAAAATAAATTTATAAGTGGTTTACCAACATTATTTGCAGAAAAAGTTAGAAAAAAATTAAGAGATAGATTTGAGGGAAAAATTATTTATAGTCTTTTAACATATGGTGATATTATAAGTTTTATAAATGTCATAGGACTAGAATTATGTATGGATATTAAAGTTAAAAATCAACAAAAAGAGATAATTAAATAACTCAAAATGAGCTAGGAAGCCATTGTTAAGATTTTGGTGATATAAAGTTATCATCCCCTTCAAAGGAAGATAACAAAAAGATTAAAAGACAACGTAAAAATTATAAAGATAAATCTGAAAATCTCATTATTATAAAAGATGATTTAAAAGATCTAAAAAAAAGCTTCAAAAGGTGAATATAAAACCAATAATGAAACATGTTGGAACCGCGAAAAAACTGGAGATAGGGCTAAAGATTGCCGGGTTCCAAATAAAAAGAAACACAAGATAAATATGTTCGAATTAGGAAACGATTTTAAAGATAAATTATATTCAATTCTTTATGAAAGTAAAAATAGTTCTTCTTTTGTAGAAAGTCTTAGTGAAGATAATCCACTTAATGTTGCATACAATTCACATAGTAGTGAATAAATAGACCATTGTAATTAGAGCGGTGCAATTTATATTTGTGATAGTCATTCTATAAATGTTATCACCAATGCTAATAAAGAAAAAGAGGCCTTATTTGACATGATAGATCATCTAGAAGATCCAACTTTTAGGAGAAAATATTTAATAGCCTTAAAGGATATTGTTCTTGATCAACAACTTGATAATAAAGAAATTACTGAATCCTTTAATATGAATAATGTACTAAATAAATTTAAAGAACATAAGTCTGAAACAACAATACAAGATCTTCAAACAGAATTATTATGCATAACAGAAAATCCTAGGGAAGTTGAGCAAAGACTTACCAATCAAGAAACAGAATCACTTGCTAATAAAATATTAAAGAATTTAACTTCAAATGAAGACCTCAAATAACTTTTAGGAGAAAATATTTAATAGCCTTAAAGGATATTGTTCTTGATCAACAACTTGATAATAAAGAAATTACTGAACCCTTTAATATGAATAATGTACTAAATAAATTTAAAGAACATAAGTCTGAAACAACAATACAAGATCTTCAGACAGAATTATTATGCATAAAAGAAAATCTTAGGGAAGTTAAGCAAAGACTTACCAATCAAGAAACAAAATCACTTGCTAATAAAATATTAAAGAATTTAACTTCAAATGAAGACCTCAAATCATATCAGTTTGAGCTTGGTGAATATCAGGAATGAAAAGAAACAACAAAAAAAATAGAACCTCTATAAAAGCTTCATATAAATAAATTAGAAGTTAATACAATTACTGTAATCAAACCACAAAGCTACCACATACCAATTACTATAATTATTAATAGACATTATAAAATTGATATGATTACTTTGATACAGGTGCTGATGAAAACTGCATTATAGAAGGATTAATTCCTATAGAGTACCTAGAAAAAAGTGCTACATGATTATTCTCTACAATAGGAGAAAGATTAAGAATAAATTATAAACTCCCCAAAGCACATTTTTCAAATGATGGAGTTTGCTTAATTAATGATTTTATAATAACTAAAGATATTAACAAAAAGATAATACTAGTTCATCCTTTTATAACTCAAATAAAACATTATATTGCCGAATTAGATGATATCCACACCACTATTTTGGGAAAAAGGATCATTTTCCTATTTAAACCGTATATCAAAAGAAGAAAGTGATTTTATAAAAGATCAAATCGTCTATAGGATAAACCTCCTAAAGGGTCAAATAAACACTAAAGAATTAGAATTTCCAGAAAAAGTCTGACAACAAGAGGTTTGTTCCAATGAAACTCAATCCCAAAGAGTTTTAGGAATTTCCCACTACGTTGTAGATTTTAAATTCTTATTATTAGATAGGTTTGTAGCGTTCATCTCAAGAAAAATTCAGTTCTGTAGATTAGAAAATACTGATTTTCCATTAAAAAGAGATTTTATTATGAGTTAACAAATTTTAAAATTCTTTAAAAAACATCAAAAACTATTTGACATTTTAATTTATAAAGGGAAAAACTCTCTCCCAAAAATTTTAATAAAAATTATCTACAGGGAAATAATGAGACACGAAACACCAAGAACAAGGTTGAGGCCTCCATTTTAGCCTTTTCAACCAAAAGAATAAAAAATCAATAGGAAGATAAGTCAGAAAAAAGAATTTCAGTCCAGGCATAATTTCCATCTTTGCGAAAACCTACCATTCCCCTATTATTAAAAGAATCCATTACCAGTTATCCGAGAATGCAACCACTTAAACAAATATTTAAAGAAAGGTACTCTGCAACTAATAAAAATACTACAATCCAAACCAGAGATAACTATGCAATAAAACCATAGGAGACATACTCACAAGTAGTGTCCCCAACTACTCTGCAAAAGAAAGAAGAACAACATATTCCTAATAAGAAGAAATTTGAGATAATAGATTTACAAGTACTACCAATAATGGAACTTGATAAAAAATACGAAGGTTTTCGAGTAATAACATTATTAAAACATTGATATACTAGTTCAAAAAATGTGGAGATAGATGATCCTCTAAAAACTCGAAGGTATTATGAGTTCATATTAGCTGATACTAATTCATTGAAAATTTATCATGAGTTAACAGATATTAATTATCCCAATAGTATTTAATACTAAAACTTTACAATTAAAGGATATTCAACCCATTTGAATGGTATGTAGAGCATCTAAATACACCTATTCCTTTGTTAAGAAATTATTGACCTCAAACATCTAATTGGTATGATTATAAGACAGCCAGGTATAATTTTATGTATGTTAGGCCTAACACTCACTCTTGGTTTATGAAATACTTAGAGCAAATGAAGACCACAGTAATGCTGAGATGGTTCTACAATTGGTGGAGTCAATTTAGAAGAAATAAACTGGTATTGTCAACCCAATTTCAAAAGCAATTTGAAAAGTTCAAAGTAGAGCAGAATATCTCTACAGTACCAAAGCATGTAAAATGGTGTAACTTTTTTATTGAAAAAATAATTTCAGATATTATCTACTGATCCTTTGACATTCATGAAAATGAATGGATCAAATACTTAAGTAAGACTATCAAGATTAAGGGATGGAGTCCAATAGAAACACCCGCAACAAGTTCACCCTCACAAAAGGAATTACACCCTTCTAAATAAAAATTAAAGAAAAGCCACAAATAAGCCTTGCCAATCTAGATAATGAGAACGATTCAAAGTATATAATGGAATTATTAGATACTGCATCTTCACATACCAGTGAACCTAGCAATGGTGACATGATGGATTCGCAAAGGATAGCATATGCATACCTTGTCAATTAAAAGAAAGTAACCAGCTCTCCTTCAAAATTAGAAAATCTACTTCGTAGACCCCATAGAAAAAAATAGAGACTAAAAGAAAAATGACACAAATCTTCAAGGAAGAAAAGGCCAAAATCTTCTCAAAATCATCAAAAGACATAACAAAAGAAGTTCAGAAACACGTGCAAATCAAATAAATAGTCATCTCCTACTCCTAGATAGGTGTAGAATAAATCGCATGTATCAGTATAGTTATGCTTGCAAGCTAACCAATTATGCCATACTAGTTCAATTAAAACAATTGACTCCCAAGCTCCAAGTTAAAACCAAACCATAGCCACCATGGCCTTTCAAAACCATTTTTAAGTTCCTTTAACTTTGTATGGAATAGAAGGTTCAAAGAGCAAGTTAAAATATACATATATCTATGTTTCCAAAAGCAATTTAACAAAGTGGGTTAAGGTTCATGACAATTCCAAACCAAAATCAATAAATTTGGGGAAACCCATGTTCCCTATTTCAGTTTCCATACCAATGCATTAATTTATTTCATAGACCATAAGATAAAGCATGAATGATTAGTTTAAAGACATGAGAAAACAACCTAAGTAATAACAATTAAACTCCCTCAACCCAGTTTCAAAACCCAATAATTAATTTCACATGAACTATAATTATATTCATGTATTTATGTAAAAATCAGGTTAGGAAGGGAAGACATGCTTGAACACCAAAGAAATCTGAAGAGGAACCACAAATTGGAGCTTAGATAATTAATCTCTTGAAAACCCTAACCTTCTCTTATTTTGGGGAGTTTAAGATGAGAGGAGTAGTATTTGATTTGATAATTGATATTAAAAGGGACTCTTGTGGTGTTTTAAGTCGTGAGTGAAGTTTAAATAAAGGAAAATACCAAAATACCCTTAAGGAATAGGTATATGTAGATTATCTAGATACCATTCAAACGGGCTTAATATCCTTTTAATTGGTAACTTTGATTATTAAATACAGTTGGGATCATTTATATCTGCTAACTTGTGCTTAATTTTCTACGAATCATTATCTATTAATATGAACTCTTAATACCTTCATGTTTTGAGAGGATCATCTGTCTCCATATATTTCAAATTTGTATATCATGGTTTTTGCAACTCTGATACTCAAAAACCTTCATATTTTTTATCAAGTGCCATTATTAGAAGTATCTACAAATCTATTATCTCCCACTGTGGGCCAGAGACCATCCCCTAGCCAAATAAGCTGAATACAATAAAATAATAGTGGAAGCAAAACTAAAAAAACCTGATAGTAAGAAGAGTAGGCAACTAAAAGATACCTAAAAGTCAAAAGCAACATCCTACCCACACTTTTATCCACACATACCTTTTCAACCGAAATACAAAATTAGGTCGGGACATGCCCCCAACCATGACAACGAAACTCCTCAATTCCCAAAATATTAAAAAAAACCCATGGGAATTGTAAAGCTTTCTGAATAGTGGAGGCTCACCACTTCAACAAGAAATCAATTGGTAACTACACTGCCTAATGTCGTACAACAGTAACTAAAAAGTCTACAAACTCTGCATCATAAAATTATAAATCTTCCTAGGACGGTTAGTGGGATAAGCACTAGCTTGTAACTCAGGAAGAGTGAAAAAATAATGTAATGACCAAATACAGTCAAACTATATGCACACATTCATATATACATATATAAAATGCTGTGATAGGGTAAAGGGTTTCATTAACATAGGAGTTTGGAAACCATTAACTTGGACTATATAGCTCTCTCAATCCTAAGGGAGCTCACAACCTATATGCGTTCAACTCCCCCAGCTAAAAAGGCCCTACTGCGTATAGCCACACAAATTAAGGAAATCTGAGGATGGGCCAAAGCCACCGAGGCTCCAACAATTCTAATGAAATATATATATATATATATATTTCGTGAACCATGCCTATGTTCACATATATCCCCTAGCCGAGAAACGTGGTTTCTAGTACTCGTTCCCCCGGGACCTCCATCTTTATGGCAAGTTACACAACCACCATTAAGCCAAAATCAAGACCTTTATAAACATAAACCCGTACGTTATCCAAGGATTCATTTATTAAGTTACCTAAAGTTTCTATCATCATACAAATTATGTTTGCAAGCTAAGTCCAATTATGACATACCAGTTCAATTAAACCAATTGACTGCCAAGTTCTATTCTAAAACCAAACCATGGCCACTATGGCCTTTCAAAACCATTTTAAAGTTCCTTTAAATTTTTATGCAATGCAAGGTTCCAAGAGCAAGTTAAAATGTACACATATCCATGTTTTCATAACCAATTTTACAAAGTGGGTTGAGGTTCATGACAATTCCAAACCAAAATCCATAAATATGGGGAAACCCATGTTCCATATTTCACTTCCCATACCAATGCAATAATTTAGTTCATAAACTATAATGTAAAACATGAATGATAAGTTCAAAGACATGATAAAACAACCCAAGTAATTACTATTCAACTCCCTCACCCTAATTTCAATACCCAATAATTAATTTCACATAAAGAATTATTAAACCCATGCATTGATGTACAAATTAGGTTAGGGAGGAGAGACATGCCTGAACACCAAATAAATTTGAAGAGGAACTACAAATTGGAGCTTAGATGATTAATCTCTTGAAAACCCTAACCTTCTCTTATTTTGGGGGGTTTAAGATAAGAGGAGTATTATTTGATTTGATAATTGATGTTAAAAGGGACCCCTATGGTGCTTTATGTCTTGAGAGAAGGGTAAATAAATAAAAAGACCAAAATACCCTTTATTAAAAATATTTAAAAAAAACTACTCCCAATCACTATGACTTAGGTAACAATTAGTGACTTCTGACCACGTGACGTCAGCTACACTCATTACCTGAGGGTCAAATTATTAACCCCTTACAATAATAGTCAGGAGTCACTCTCCATGACCCATGACCTGACCTTATGACTTGCGAGGTCTAGCCGTGATCCATGAACCAACCTTTGAAAAATCCACTGGTGAGATGGAGTGTCTCACCTAATGACTCATAATGAGTGATAGCGACTTATCAAGTGAGTCATTGCATGGGAAGTGTCGACAATACTACAAAATTTTCATAGTCCGAATCCCAAGGTATTACACTACCCCCCAGGATCATTCACGCCCGAATGAGTAGTTAGGACATATCTTGGTACTAAAATAAGAACGAATACAAAAACAACCAAGAGAAAAATTCAAAATGGCACAAGAAGGAGAAAAAAATACATGCCTCAAGCATTTCCATCCAAAGAGGGGAACAAGAATGGATTTTTGATCTTCATATCTTCCTCAGCTTCCCATGTAGCTTCTTCCTTCTTTTGGTTCCTTCAAAGAACCTTCTATGAAGCAACATCTTTAGTCCTTAGTGTATGAGCTTAACTTCCCAATACTTTCATCAAGAATTCCTCATAAGACAAGGAATCCGTCATACCAACATCCTCAATTGACACTATCAAAGAAAGATCACCAATACACTTTTTCAACGTAGACACTTAGAAAATAGGATGAATAGAACCCAAACTCGTTTGCAAATACAATTCATAAGTTACATTCCCCATACTCTTCACAAATTGATGTGGACCAACATAACAGGTACTAAGCTTCCACTTCTTCCCAAGTCTCATAACCCCTTTCATTGGAGAAATGTTAAAGAATACCCAATCACTAACCTCAAATTCCAACCCCTACTGTCCCACATCTACGTAAGACTTATGGTGACTCTGAGTAGTCTTAAGATTTTCTCTAATCATCTTCACCTTCTCTATGGATTGATAAACCAAGTCAGGACCAAATAACCTAGTTTCACCAACCTCAATTAACCCAATAGGAGACCTACACCTCCTATCATAGAGATCTATAAAAGGGGCCATTCCAATGCTAGACTGATAACTATTACTATATGCAAACTCAATAAAAGTCATATAATCCACCTATCACGAGTCTATTTACTAGTTATGATTACACTTACTGAATCCCACCAATAGGTAAGCCAATAACGTAATTCAAAGCTATTACAATGGGTTGTTTTGGTAATAAATGCTAACATAGGCCAAATTTAATGTACACAAGTTAAAACACAAAAATTGTTTTATAACACTGATAAACAATCAACATAAGATGCCAATCCTATAACTTATTAAATCTAATACAAGCATCTAATGTCAATAAAACAACCCAAAAGACTTAATTTATAGTCAATACATTTGTTTCAAATACTAAAGACTAAATGTAAAAGATAGAGTGAAAATGGGTGACTCGAACTCCATGAGCTCAACCAATCTTTGAACGATCAACCCTGTATGAACTCGAATCAATGGTAGCAACTAATACTCAAATTTGCAGCAAAAAGGTACAAAATTATAGTATGAGTACCAAAAAAAGTACTCAGTAGACATCAATGGGCAACTGAGCTAAGTCATGATATAAAGGTGATATAATGTAAGATAATCTTAAGTAAGTCAAGGTACAAAATCAAACATGAATAATCTCCATTATCACTGTGCATAGTAAGTAATTAAAACAAAATAATAGTATATATATATATAAATGGAATCAAAACATACCAATATCATCATGTATAAGAAATAGACAATTCAAAACCATAACGCATCACAAGGCATACACATAAGAAAGCATAAATAAAAAGTTGGCGCCCATACGCCAACTGGTGCATAAAGTAAAGAACTCCTCACCACATCCCACACTATGGTAGAGTACACCCAAGAGATAATAATAAGACATTTAACCAACAACATATCCCATGTTGATCATTATTCAACCATATTCCACATGTATAGTCAATCGGTTAGTTTACTGCACTTTCATTAGTTACAAATATCGACCCCATAACCATATTCCATACAATTACAATCGTTAGCTGCTTATCATCAATACCTTTTAGCCACTATTTAGTATATAAGCAAGAATCATTAAATAGTCCATCGAATTACTAACCATCGCATAATTATAGTCATCTATTAGGAAACTATTCATCAAATAACCCTTTTTAATAGCCAACACTCCTTAACTAACCATTATTTAACACTAACATTGGCCACTAAGTAAATCCTCATTTTTCAACTAGTTTAACACTTATCCACTAGTCTTGATAACACAATTAGACAATAGCCATCACTAATCCTTAGTTATTATTAATCGTTGACTACACTTCCTTAAATGCATTTAACGTTAGTGGGCTACATCCGACATTCTAATGTCACATCCTATCAAAACAACACACATGGATATATATATATATATACATACATATAAGCATAAAAATGCCATACATAGGCTAGCTGGACTCAAACCTATAATGCACAAGTAGGGACAACAAATAATCATAATCAGACTTTGACGGGTATATTCTCATCATCATAATATCCTTCAGTCTTGCTGGGTATCAATATTATTATGATAATGTCCCCCAACCTTTTCGGGTATCAATATCATCATCACAATCTCCTTCGGCCTTGGAAGGAAACAATATCATCATCACAATCTCCTTTGGCCATGTTGGGCGTGAGTATCCTCAGCATAATATGCAATTTAATATCTATAATAAAGAACAAGACCCTACAAGGGCTAAAGTAAATTATATAAAGGAGAAGTAAAAAAGATCATACCTCCAATACTTATCATTTGTCTTTAATGTAAATTTATCAATGGACATATATATGTAACATGAGTATTATAATTATTATCAAGTTTCAAGGGTAATTAGCAATATAACTTCCAATATAGTCTATAAGTTTTCCTTCTACCATTAGTATCATGACTCATAATATTAGAAATTTGAAGGCTTTCTAGCATGATCACTAGTTTTTTTTACTAAACAAGAGTACCACATGATTAATAACATAGCCCAAACCTAAAAAAATAGCTTAGTTAATGGCTTACATGATAACATAGAGATGGGCCTAATTGATAGCATAAACCATAATTACTCTTAGGATTTACAATAATTTAGTCAACAAACCATATACACCACTTATAAAGTCATTACCATAGTATAATTAATAAATTTAGCCAACATGCTTCCAAGGGAGCATTTCCTAGGCATTTAGTAGCCGTCTATACTCTTCAGGAGAACTACATTATTCAAAGCTAAAGGTAGGTCAAGAACCCTCTTCTAATTCTCCAAATACATTCTAAGTCAAACATCTACCGAGGACTAGACTAAGGTATCCAAATCAATTCTTAGATGCATAGAAAGCGACCAATAACCCTAAGGTAAAGGTCTTCCTCAAACATTAAATCTAATTCATCCATATTATCTAATGAACTTCAATTAATGTAAGCACTAGGGTCAACTTACCCATAACATGAGTGACAAGTTTACTCTTATCCAACTAGAGCGACTAAGGCATCCTCAAGCTAACCATGAGACATAAAGTCTAGTTCATCAAGATTCAGGCCTACAAGCCAAACATTCCAATCTATAAGTTCAACTGACCCAAAACATTAGACTAAACTCAAGTATTACTATTCAGCATTCTAACACCTAAAACCCATCCAAATCTAATAAGATATCATACCTATAATATAACATAGCTCAATCTAACGAGGCACAAGCCTAACCTACCTAAAATCCAAAATAGCTCATGAACTGCTAAACCTTTACTTTTCCCATTCGAGATTCTTCTTCAAGGCGCCAAGCTATCAAAAACACAATCTACACATTCAAATGAGTACATTGATACCCATATTTCACCATTGTTCTTTGGGTCCAAAAATGACACCAAAAACCATAAGTGGGTCCCACTTATGGAAAACTCATTCCTGAGGTCAACCCAATTTTAATACACCGCTAAGGAGTCAAAACCCTCAAGAAATTGGTAGAGAATAATCTTATTTGGACTAAAATTAAGCCTTAAATCAATTTAGGGTTTTGATCTAAAATTAAAGAAATCCAAGCATCAAATGGAAGGATTCATACCTCAAATCCTCTGTTAATAAAGAGAATATATGTTAACTAAGATCCCAAGACACCCCTAAGACTCAATTTTTATTTTAGCACATCATTATAGGGTTTCTTAGTCTCTAGGAAGGGAGATAAGTGCCCAAAATACAGCCAAAAAGGCATTTAAATACCCTTTCCCAGAAAAGAGATCTCACTATCGCCATCCACAGACCATGATCATGCTAGGGAAATCACGACAACAATAGGTGCGATCATGATATTTTTACTTAGCACCAGGTATCAACTGAAACTTAGAAATTCATTGAAGTTTCGCCCAATGCCTCAGGATTCATTCGGGATCTGATATAAATAAATTAGCTACATAAGAACAGTAATTTTGATGCTCCAAATACATTGGCAAAGTCAAATTCTCCATCTGAGGTTGTTTAGGCCAATTCTGAATTTCCAATATGTGAACTTTTTAACTAATAGGTCAAAATGAGCTTAGGTGCATAAAGACTCAAACCAAAGGTCAAGCAAGTCTAAAATCATATTCTTGAGCTGCTAGCATATTGGAATTTGTAACAAAGATCGTCTTAATAAATTTTTTGCCTTGTGGCCATTTGGAGAAAACAAAGAATTTTAAATAGGGAATTGACTATAAAAACCAAATGAACTGCCTCGTAACTGAGATATTAATTTCAAAATGTCAAAAATGACTTGGGAAATCTATGAAAAAACTATAAAGGTAAAAATTAGCGGGATATATGGAAAATGACTAGAAGGGTCATTATATGCCTTTGATGTCGCCCAAAACTAACCTCTAAAGAAGTATGATGTGGTCAATGTAAAATATAGTAACCCAAATCCGGTTGGGGTCTAACCCATAGGGAAAATATAGAAAGTATCTCAATCTTGACAAAAATCATGAGCAGTGAAAAATAGTGAATAAGGGAAATTTGTAGTCAATAGTGAGTCGTAATAGAACTTGAATGCTTGGGTTTATAAATAGTAGAATAAAAACACTAGGACTAAGTTCTCCTTGCATTCTTAACTCTGTAAACTTCTTGTGTTCGTCCCACTTATGTTACTGATGTACATTTAAAGTCAACAAGCTATGTATTATAAACCGTCTTGTGAATATGTTGATAAATCTCACCATTTACCTTATGAGTCTCGGGGCATAACCTTATTGCTCCTTGTATATAATCTCAGTTCAACTTTCACCTTTTGGGTCTCAAGTTGATAAGATGATATGGAGAAATTATAAGATCGATATGAATTTCAAATTACTATCTTAATCCCCTTTTCCTAACCTCAAACTCCCCTGTGAGGATGTTCTCGAATATAGGCAATCCTCAAAGTTTTACAATAGTTATAAGGTAAAATAATATGAATATGATTAAGATATATGCCACCTAAAGAAAATAGATGAATATTGCATGAACTTTACATAGTTAATTTGCTAGGGTTCCCACAACCCTAGTATAGGAAATTATCTGCTTATGTTCATGCAACAATACATGATAATCAATAAAGAACACATGTAATTTATTGATCAAGAATAAGAATAAGAAAATACAAAGTCTTCAATTAAATAAAACCCCAAAAATCTCAAGAACACAATCTCAAAGAGAAAAGTATGTAAAAAGTAGTAAAAGTATTGTAAAAGTGTGTAACCTAATAAAGGAATAACCCTAAGGTATTTATAGTATCTCAAAATAACCCAAAAATCCTAATTAAAATTGAATAGGAAAAGTATGTAGGCATAAGTGATGACTCACGTAGTCTACTCATAAGGTCTTCTTACGAGTTGTACAGTGCTTGTCGTATGTACTTTAGCGACTGATCTTTCAAGGCTTCAAGCTACTATTGTCTTTACGACTCATCCTCATGAGTTGTTACTTGGGCATACGACTTATGGTATTCACTTGTCACCACCAGGGCCTTGATCTTTTAATTCTCAGAACATAGGTCTCTTCACAACTTATCCATATGAGGCATACTAAGATCTTATGACTCATATTCTTCTATGACTTAAACTCTAACTTTAACTTTGGTTTCTATTCTCTGAATGACCTTTTCTCTTGACTCATAGTCTTATCTTATGGTTAGTACTCTCTAGTCATATCCACTCTTCAATTAGCTTCCCTGCTTGACTTTTATTACTGTTGTTCTTACGATTACACCTATGAGTTGTATGATGTGTTGACGACTTGTGTTCTGACTTGCAGGATGTACAAACTTTATCTTTTTCAAGGCATTTTATTCAAATTTCATTCCAAGACAATTATTAACTCGTTTCACCTACAACAACCACAAAACCACATCATACCAACTAAAATAACCCAAGTCCAAGCATAAATTCTTTATTTTAAGCATCAATAGTGTCGAGTTTCCATGGTGCATCAACACTCTCAACATTGAAAGTTTGGATGTCCTTAGGTAACACAGAAATAAAAACTCTAACACAATAATGATGCTTGAACAAGAGGATCCTAAGATACCTATGACAGTAATTTTTTAGTTCAATTTTCAAAATTGATATCCCCTCCCCCTTGTCTTTACTTTTTAAGAATCCATCTATGTTATCAATTTGGTATACAACAAAACATGGCATTACAGTAGTAACAAAAAACTAGGTATAATAACAATAACTAAACAGTCTAGAAACCTAAAAACATAACCAATGTACACTCACAATCAAAGAAATCCCATTCACTTAGATCAAATTAATCAAGTTCTGTAGGGATATTTCTAAAGGAGCTCTTTCTCATAAAAAGGTGTCGACCGGTATATACAAAATACCATAGGCTTGCCCATATGCTCTTTTTCTGAGTTTTCAGACAGTCGGGATAGGGTCACTAAAGGACTTATTAAGTAAATAACATAGGTTTGGGGATGGTACGGTATCTTTTTAAGATTTTTCAGATACTATGTCTCCTTGACACTACGTTTTATTTGGGGTCCACTTATTTTTCACTTTTCTTCCATTTAATACAGCCCTTATGTATCCCTTTTTTATTTTAAAGCATATTCAGATTAGACTAGGTGCAGTTTTCTTTTCTCACATTCTGTTTCTTTTCTTTTTCTTTTCTTATCTTTTTAGTTTCATTATCTTTTTATTTTCACCGCACCTGCCCTTCTTCATTTTTCTTTCTACACTTCTTTCTTTGTACTCATTTTGTCCTATACACCCTTATCACAGCAACCCTCAACTTAGGAGATTTGCCATAGTTGAGGTGCACAGTGTCTAGAAGGCTACGGCTAAAATAGGTTTATTTTAGCTAAAATAGGAAGGTGAAATTGGTGTAAACAGAAAAAACTGGGTCAGTTATGGCTCAAACAATAGGATCAAGGGATTCATATTCATTTGGTTTGGCATTTTAGGTTCCAGTGGACTTTCAAAAAAATGGCCTATGATCATCTCATAGTCGATTATCCTGAACCATAGGTAAGAGAAACTGGGGAAGCTCTAAATTTTGACACACTATGAACTAGGTAACACCTCACGCATACCTCATTCAAAGTAATAATTCTAGTTACTACTTATCCGATATTATTTGCCATAGTTGTTCTATCCCAAATTCTAATGCCATTATCAGATTCAAGATCGACTTGCACATCTACACACATCACACAATAAGGGAAATTGTAGGAGGGGTATCTATTTTTCAACACAGTTATTCAAAATCAGTTCATCATAAAAACATATTTTCTACTACCGCAAATACAAGGTTCCTTTCTATTTTCAGAATCACACCACACTAACTAATAAAAACAAAAATAATGACAAAATATGTCGGTTCACAAACTTTTTATATTTTGGCCTATGGGTTTTGAAACACAACAAGTATAACCCGTGACGACCTTGGTACACCCCCACACAAAACTAAAACCTTATGTAATGTCCTCAACGCATCAATCAGTATAATACAAGGGAGGAGGACATACCTGTGTGCTCAAGGTTCTAGCTCTTGCTGCATCATCATGTGGGCCCTTAGATTGGGTCCAACCATCCTCAATAGTAGTCCCATCAATTGTCGGGGCTATCTCATAATAGTGGCGCCGATTTTTTCCAATGTACTCAGTTATACGTTAGATAAGGATACATCACTGCCCCTCTCAGCATCATCACTTGCCAATTTCAAGCTACCAACACCATCTGCATCTCTCGAACCCTTACTGATAGTCTTATTCACTCTAAATACTATCCTTTTTTACCTTCTTTAGACTTTCCTTTTAAGTGCTTCAGTACTTTCTTTTGATTCTTTTTTTGACTCTCCTCTCCTGCTAGAATATTTTAGATGTTTTCAACTTTTATCTCTGGCTTAATCTCTATTATCATGGGTGCTGAAAAATAGCTTCTTATATAACTCATTAACCATTTTTTTTATCTCGGAAATCTTATCTTTCACCTCCATAATGTCATGGTTTTTGCTGCTTTCCAACTGACGAGTCATCCTTAGCTCAAAAGTATCAAACCTACCCTACACCTATCTATTTTTTTCTTCTAGCTTATTCTCAACCCAGGGATTCACACCATATTTGATCAACTATAGCTTTGCTTTGACTATTCCCAACCTATGTATAATCTCGTTTAAATTGGATTGGAAAATAATCACATACCCTTATAGTGAAAATCTAGTGGAAGCTAGTGGAGGTGGTGCAGACTGTAAAGGAGAGAGGGTATTAGATTTACCTATTTTATAAAATATTTGTGGCTCAATCTACTTACCTCTACTTGTAGTGTTATATATCTCATTCTGCCCTGTATCCTCATACTGTATGGCCTGGTGTTTGTATATTTTAGCTAAAATTATAGTTCCATGCCTAGCTTACCCTACCATGGGGTTAGTTATATCTCTAATAAACCCCAAATCCATAGTACTCTTTGGCTCATCCAATTGATTAATGTCAGGTAGTTCTAGAACTCCTGCATCGAAGAAAATTTGTATTAATAAATACGTCAATATCAGAATTACCTTTTCTATGCCCATGACTCTATCACGTATCTCCCTGTGATGAATTGGTCAACATCAAAGTAGTATCCATCCATAAGTCCTTCTACCAATGCTGCTAGGACCAGAATGAGTATATTATCCCCAGTAGTGGGACACAGTCAGTGTCAGGCCAATGTCGACCAGGCTTTAGCTTCAATGTTCAGGGTGTGCTTCTCAATCTTCTGTGAGGCCTCTCCTGGGCCACCAACCACTAAAGGTTTATCTTCCTTGTTTGTTACGATAAGGTTTACTATCTATATGATGCACATTATTTTGTCCTTTGACCCCATCTGCTTCTTTGTTACCTTCCACATTTTCTCCATGCGATAATCAATATCTACTGAGTTCACTAGAGGTTGGGATTCAGGATCATACAGAAACCTAGAGATAATCCTTGGAGAGATATTTACCCAAACTCTATGGATTGTTAGACTGGTTATTGGATTACCACCCTTCCATAGGTTTCCCTAAGGGTATTGTCTCCTCACCTCGCCTTTGTATGCTGTATAAAATTCCCATACTAAAGAAGGACTAAATCTTTTTGGTGCTGATGTCATCCACTGGAACCTATACTATTGAAATCTAGCCTCAAATCCAGGAATTATTGATATGCCCATAGTAAATAGTCTTAGTTCCAGATATAACCCTCTTCTTGGGTTTCTTGTAGTGTGATTCATGCCAAACTTGAAGTTATATGTATTGTACAATTTAGGGTAGCCCTACCATTGAATGGTGGGCACTGGTAGGTTTGATAGGTAGAGATGGGTCCTGTGCATCAATTGGAGTCACGTTCTCCTCAACATCACTCATGTTCTCCAATCTAACTCATAAAAACTAGAGTCCTCATCACATGGATTACCACCATCTCCATCATAACTCGATTCAACTTTATCATTATTATCACCGTTGTCCTCTTTAGACTGGGATAGTGTTCAGGGTGGTGAGATATGGGGATTCTTATTTCTTAGACCCTTTGGAGTAGTATCCTCCTCTTAATTCATTTTTTCTCTCTTTGAACTTTTGTCTCGTGAACCTACCTGCCTTTTTATTGGATATTCAACGAGGTCACTACTACTATTTGATGATTTTGTAGACTCATTCTCCAACTTATAATAAGATTTTGGGGAAGGTTTCTTCTTATTTGCCTTCTTTACTTTTTATTTTAATGATGAATCTCCTTTGGGAGCCCTGAATACCTATTTCATAAGATCAATTAATTATATCTAAGTACTGGAATAGGATAAAAAGAAAATTCTATGTCAATGTACGTTACTAGACTTTGTATGACTTGGTGGCCTTGGTCATGTTCACTGGATATGCCTCGTATGTATGAGTCATTTATGACTAGTCGTAGCTATAATTTATGACTCGTTGCCAAGACTTATAAGCAGACCAAAAACAAAACACTATTATGTGTTAGCTCCCTTGGTCGTTATGACTTATGTTTACTAGTCATAGGAATTGGTGACGACTCACATAAGCAAGTTGTACCCAATCCAGAATCTACAACCTTCTAAACCTTCATATTGTTAGTGCTTACGATTCTTTTCATGAATCATTACCGTTAGGTATGAGTCATCATGATCCTCGTATCCACTGTAACATAAGGGTTTAGTTATGAGTTGATTCCAACTTGCAATCCTCACTTTACCTTTCAATGTGCAGCATTAACACCCCATATCATTCTAAAAACACATATTTTTAGTACACAAATTTAAGTTCACTACCAAATCCTATTTCAAACTCAAATTCGAAGCAACAGGGTTTATATTTTTGAAAACACATAGATATTCTACAAGAAGAATTTCTCAATTCTTCACTCATTTTTGCATTCAGCTCGAAATATAGAGTTTTAAGTTCAAAAACTTGCTTGGTTGTTGAGATTTTAGATTTCTCGACTTCAATACTTTTCTTTCCAAAATATTTATGAAATTGTTAAAATTTGGTAGGAAACACTTGCTTATCGTATATTTCAGACTGATATAAAGGTTTTATAGCTTTGAATTTGGTCTACGAGTGATGTTTTTTATTGTTTTCAATGTCGGGTACCCAGATCGGGTACCCATTTTTGTTTAAAATAAGTGAATTCGCCTGGGTTAACCCGCAATCCTGGACCAAATAATTCTTGTTACGAGTCATGTATACTACTCATAACTAAGGCTTATGGGTCTGTTTCTCTATTCATAAAGACTAGGAACTCTTACATGGTTCTAGAGTCGGTACGATTCAAAGTGACGAATCATAACCATAGATTACGACTCATTCTGAGAGTCGTAATAATTGTAGAAACTACTTAGCTGGATATGTTTCAAGTCCCAAGCCCTTATAACTCCTCCTTATGAGTTGTCACGTTAACGCACGACTTGTGAAGAGTCCGTATAACATTGTTTTCTTGAATTTTTTGCTCTTTTCTACAATCTTTAACCTTGCACACTGAACACATATATTACCCTGTAAATTTCTAATTACAAAACTTGGGGTTTATCCCACGCAGTGCTTGATTTAATGTCGAGAAACAACATGGATAAGTTGGGTACTCAGACTTCATCAACTATATTCATGGGTTGCCTCCTATGAAGCACTTGATTTAACGTCACAGCACGATGTAATTGCCTTGGTTACTCAAACTTCACAAGGTCCATCTCAAAAATCAAATTTATTTCCTTAGTGTTACCCATTTAATAATTTACTCTTTGACCATTTACCTTGAATGGGGCTTCACCATCCCGCTTTAATTCCAAGGTACCATATGGGAACACTCCTAGCATAGTAAGTGGACCATACCATCAAGACCTCAACTTACCTGGAAATAAGTGAAGTAAACAGTTGTAGATTAATACATGGTCTCCTTTCTCAAATAAAATCTTCTTAATTTGGTGATCATGGTGCAACTTCATCTTTTCTTTGAAAAGTGCATATCTTTTGTAATCCCAGAGTCAAAATTCATCCAACTAATTCAACTTGTTTATCCTTGACTTTACTTCATCTTGCCACTCAAAATTCATGTTCTTCAATTCCCATAGTGCTTTGTGCTCAACTTCAATAAAAAGGTGACATGCTTTGCCATACACCAACTGATAAAGAGAAGAACCTATATGAGTCTTGAAAGCTGTGTGGTATGACCATAATGCATCATCAATATTTGTTGACCAATATGTCCTATTGGCATTAACTGTGTTTGCCAAAATGGACTTGATTTCTCTATTGGACACTGAAACTATATACCGGTCTATGGATGATAAAGTATTGCCACCTTGTTCTTTACACCATACTTCTCAAGTAGTCTCTTAACTAGATGATTATATAAATGTGACCCCTCATTACTAATAATTGAATGCGACGTGCCAAATCGAGAAATGATATATTTTTTTAAGAAGATAGTAACACTTCTTCCTTTATTATTGGGGAGCACAACCACTTCCGCACATTTAGAAACATAATCCACAACCACTATAATATACTTCATACCAAAAGAACTCATAAAATGTTCCATGAAATCTATAACCCATACATAAAATTATTTTAATTCTAAAATAGAAGTCCTAGGAAGTTCATGGTGCCTAGAGATGTTACCTTGGCATTGATATATATAATAGCTCATGCGTAATCTTGAGCATCCTTGTAAATTGTTGGCCAGTTGTAACCACATCGCATGATCTTGTGGGCAGTGTTGGTTCGTTGATCGTGACCCCCAACTAGTGAAGCATGAAAATCCTCAAGGATGATCATCATCTCCACTTCAGGGATACATCTATGAATAACCCCATCCACATAGATGCAGAATAAATAAGGTTCATCCCTAAAAAATTTCCTTACCTTATGTATAAATTTCTTTCTCAGCTAGAAGGAAAGATCTTCCGGGACTGGATCACTTTCTAGGTGATTTTCATAGTCATCAAACCATGGAATTAGATCTTAAGAAGTGGCCAGTATCTTCTCATCTAGAAAACTATCATCAATCTTTAATTAATCTTTAACTTTCTGCATAGCTTCTTCTTTAAGTGTAGGCAAATGATCTGTAGCTGATTCTCAGTTTGTTTTCTCTCTTTGACCTCGATATCAAACTCTTTTAACAAGAGGACCTACCTAATCAGTCAAGGATTTGCATTTTTTTCTATTAAGTACCTCAATGCTGCATAATAAGTGTGTATAACTACCTTTGTCCCAATCAAATAAGCCCAAAATTTCTCGAAGGCAAAAACCACTACTAACAACTCTTGTTCAGTAACTGTGTAGTTCTTTTGAGAATGGTTTAGTTCCTTTCTAGCATAGTAGATAGGATGCACAATCTATTATTTTTGTTGGCCCAACACCTAAGGCCACTTCACTTGCATCACACATAATCTCAAATTGCAAGGACAAATTAGAGAATACAATGATAGAAGCCGTCATCAACATCTATTTTAGATATTCAAAGCCCTTCAAGTATGCTTCATCAAAGTCAAACTTGACCTCTTTCTCAAGAAGCCTATAGAAAGGATTGGCAATCTTTAAGAAATCCTTGATGAATTTCCTGTAGAACCAAGAATGTCGTAAAAAGCTCTGAATACCCTTCATAGAAATTGGTTGAGGTAATTTCTCAATCACTTCAATCTTACCTCTATCTACATCTATACCCCTTTTGCAATCATGTGACCATTCATAATACCTTGTTTAACCATGAAATGACACTTTTCCTAATTGAGTACCAAGCTGCATTCCTTACATCTACGAAAATCATTTACCAAGTGAATCAGACAGTCATTAAATGAATTACCAACTACCAAAAAATCTTCCATTATTAATTAGATGATGTCTTCTACCATGTACAAAAAGATTGACATCATACATCTTTGATAAGTAGTTGGAGTGTTACATAACCTGAATGACATACGTCTGAAGGCAAAGCTCCCCTAAGGAAAAGTGAAGGTTGTATTCTCTTAGTCTTCGGGTGCAATAATAATTTGGTTGTATCCCAAATACACATAAAAAGTAGGACCACCCTCTGGCCGCAAGTCTGTCAAGCATCTAATCCCTAAAGGGAATTGGAGAGTGGTCCTTCTAAGTCCATGTGTTAAATTTTTTAAAATCCATACACACTCTCCAACCAGTACCTAGCCTCATTAGTACTAGCTCATTCTTGTCAATAGGCACAATAGTAATACCATATTTCTTAAGAACACATTATACCATATTGACCCACCTGATATCATTAATGATATATACTACACTAGTATCTAGTCATTCCATAATCTTATTTTTTACCATCTCCCGCATAGAAAGATTAAGCCGACGTCAAGGTTAAATACTTAGAATACAATCTGGTTCAAGTTTGATTTTATGAGTACAAAGACCATGCAGGATACCCATAATAGATGAAATTAACCATCCAATGTCACTCTTGAATCTCTGTAGCACTGATAATAAGGCTTCCATTTCTATCTGCATCAAGTTAGTTTCAATGATTATTGACAAAGTATTATTGTCCGTAAAAATAGACATCCCAAATAAGATAGGAGGGCCTTCAACTATAAGATGGGTGGCTCCTCAATAGACGAGTAAGAAGGTGGAGTGGTTCTATTTTCATATCCAAATTTTCTTTGGTGCATAAGTATAAGAACTGCTCCCATAAAGTGCAACTATAATCTCAATCATAGTCATCAATATAATTACTGTCAAAGTTCATAATCAGCTATCCTTTCTTTAAAAAGAATAACCTCAGGACTATCATCCCAAATAGTCACTGCATCAATACTATGGAATGAGTCCATCTCTTTATCAAACATATGAATCACACATATCCCTCTTAGCTCATTTGGCTACCTCATAGACTTGCATATATTGAATGTCATATGCTCATCTTTGAGTCTTCATATCAGATGTCCTAACTCCAGATTAATCAATGTCCTTCTTGTGGCCAAGAATGGTCTTTCTAAAATAATTAGACCTTTAAAGTCCACTTCAAGTTTAATATCACAAAATTAGCAGGAAAAATGAATGAAGCCACATTAACTAATACATCATATAGAATGCCAACTGGCTTCTTCACCATCCAATCTTCCATCACTAGTCTCATGGTGGTTAGTTTTGGATCTCCCAACCCCAACTTCTTAAACACTGATAATGGCATAAGGTTGATAATTGCTTCCAGATCACATAATGTACTAAGGTATTTGAAATATCCAATGGTGCAAGGTATGGTGAAAGCACCAGGATCCTTCTTCATCTTTACCAATGATCTAGTAGCTACAATATTGCAATAACGAATATTGTTGAATTAATGCCTAAAAAAACTTTTTAGTTACGGTTTATTAACCACGATTATCAAAACCGTGGATAAATTAACTAAAAAATTAACACTTATCTATACTTTAGAAAAAGATGGCAAAAATATTATGGTTAACAAGGGTAGCAAAAAATTTGAATTCTCTCCTTTATTTTTGATTTGCCTCCAACAGTAAAGAAATATTATTTCCCCTAAAAACCCAATAGTTAATTTACAAAATTTGCTTCCTTTTAAACTAACAAGGTAAATAAAAAAATTAGGAGCCCCTCTACAACATACCATAACTGATCAACAATTTCAATCCCCACGCCAAGTAAAACTGAATGGGAATGCTAAAAATTTCTACATAACCATTCCACCATCAATGGTATGAATCTTTGCCCTAAAATTTTGATACAAGATTTTTTCTCCCCAAAATGTAAATCATGACTTTGCTCCTAGATTTTGGCTTGAGTTCTTAAAATCTAACTTTTATTCAATTTTCATAGCATTAATTGTAGCCGAAAGTGGTAAAACTAATTCCAGGTAACAAATCTTTATAATTTAGAGTTTTTAAGGTCAAAATTGAAAGTAGGGTTCTATATTTGTCTTCTTTATTAAAGTTTTGAGCTTATGAAATATGCAATTTGGTGTGTTTTGTGGATTTTCTAGTTGTTATGAATGAGAATGTTGATGGGTTTTGATGGGGTTTCAAGTTTTTAAAAATGGGAATTTTGATGGGGTTTCTAGTTTTTAAAAATGGGAATTTTGATGGATTTTCTAGTCGTTAAGAATGAAATTTTGATGGGTTTTATGAAATATGCTATTTTGATGGTATTTTTGTGATTAGTTATTAAGAGCTTCCTATTACACATTTTATCGTACGACATAAACATTCAAAAATTAATGTTTAAAGCTATTCGTAATATGGATGGTGCATTGAGTAAAATTTTATTAGGATGCGAGATATGTTTATTTTTGTAATAGTATTATAGGACACTTGGATGTTGAGCTGAAAATTTAAGTTTTTCTTAAACTGGTGTTAGTTTATTGTATAGGGTGAGTGATCCTTTGGCTGGGCCAGGATTAGAGGTTATGATTAAGCATAGACAATTGACATTACCAAAAGAATGTCATTCTTAAACAACCTTTCTACCTCCATGAGGTAGAGGCAAGGTCCGTGTTCACTCTACCTTCCCCAACCTCCACTTGTGGGATTTCACTAAAATATTGTCGTTGCTGAGAATAGAGACAAGTAGTTTCACATATTGTTTTGTGGTTTTAAAGAATTAATATTGGGCCTAACTCAACCCCAAAACCTATCTCAAGAGGAGAGGATTGCCCAAGTCTATATGTTTGATCAAATCTGCAATTGGATTCTTCGCTTTGCTTAGTTGGTGATTTTGTGAAGTACGCTTGAATAGTTGGCACTAAATAACCATAGGGTATGTTGTGAAGAAGGTGACACTAAAAAGTTGGCTAAGTGATATGTATTAGTTATTTAGAATGCTTAATTAGTGAAGTTTAATGCGTATGAATGTGATGCTAGATTAATAAAGCTATGCATATTTGTATCATAAAAGTTTAAGCTAATCTTAACTTGATTGTTGCCACTTTTTTAAAGCTATGTATATTTCTACAACTATTAGTAAGATTTTCAATTTTGTAGAACCTTATTTCAATTAGTGGTTGTGTAATTGTTTGTTATATGAGAATTTTTATTACTTAAGTTCATTAAGATCTTAGCCATATTTCTCATGTATATTGAATTTGTCATATTTGAAATAGCTTCATTCCGATATGATTGACAAGAGTTGGATTAGGAAGACAATTAAATCGAAAGAATTCTCAAATGGGTTAGTCCAATTTTTGGACTTTGCCTTCACAAAAGTGTTTGTAGCTGTAAAAATTCATGTCCTTGTACTACATGTGTATTTTTTGTTATGCTTAATAAAGCTGAAGTGTTTAGTCATCTTCTTCAAAAGGGATTTCCAGAAAAGTACACATATTGGTTTATGCATAGCAAAAAGCATTTAGTTTCTAATGTAGCATCAATATCCCGATTACAACATTGTTAAGGCAAATTAAGTGGAGTCGAAAAATTGTCTCGAACAGTGGAAGAAAAAGAGTATCTTTTGAAATTTAGAATATTGGGAGAACCAACTTATTCATGATTGTGTTGATCCGATGAACATAGAGAAAAATGTTTATGATAATGTATTATTTACTACTCTTGGTGACAAAAAAAAATCAAAAGACAATTTATAGGCCGATAAAGTATTGCAAGAAATGGGAATTAGAGAAACACTTCATCAATATCCTAATTCTTCTAAGTTTCCTTCATCAAGCTTTACCATGAAGAAAGAGAATAAAGATATCTTCCGAAAAGTTTTAAAAAATGTGGTGTTTCCTGATAACTATGCATCAAACAATTCTAGATGTGTTGATCTTAAAATATACAAAATCTACAATTTAAAGAGTCATGATTCCCACATTCTTATGGAGCATCTCTTGCCAATCACTTTTAGAGAAGTTACTTCAGCGTTGATTGAGTTATGTAACTACTTCAGAGAAGTATCAAGCAAGGTTTTAGATGTTAAGCTTATAGAGAAGCTCGAACAATGAATTTGGTTAAATCATTGTTATATGGAAGTGATATTTCCTCCATCTTTTTTCACTATTATGGTTCATCTAGTTATTCATATTGTAGAGGAAACAATTTTTGCTGGTCCTGTATAACGTCATTGGATGTACCCAATAAAAAGGTACATTCTATGATTATTAAGTTTTTAATTTTAGTTATTTTCTTATCTTACAATTTTTTTAATATATTATTAGGGTACTTGGCCATTTGAAATTTTATATTGGGAACAATTTCGCAGTAGAAGGTTGTACAACTAAAGGGTACATTCTGGAGGAGTGTTTTACTTTTTGATCATGATATTTGGAGGATTTTGAGATTGAAACAAGATTTAATTTACCGAGGAGTGATGATGATGATAGTGAGATTAATGCTACTAGTGAATATGCTATCTTGTAAAAGTTGTTTCCTGCAATCGGCAAGCCTGTTGGTACCATCATGCAAGCGCATAGATATGTTCTAGCTAATTGTGAAATAGTTGATGCATTCCAAAAGTGTGTTAAATGTTTTTTTTATACTATTATTTTTTTAATCTAATGTATTTTTATACCTTAATCTATGAATTACAATTCCATTTAGGGTGTTTCGAATTAAGGTCACTATAATGCATCGAAGCAAAAGAAACTCTTCAAAACTTGTGTGGAAGAATATATGCCCAAACACTTTCACGATTGGTTTAAGAAATATGTAAGATTTTAAATATTTCATTCCATTTTAAACTTAATATCTCATAAATTAGATGTAATTGACCTATTATATTTTGTTATAATAGGTTACACATCAGGATGGTACAAATAGTATGTCGGAAGTTCAATGGCTTGCACGTGGGCCGAATAATGTTGTAAGGAGATTCAAAGAGTATAATGTTCATGGATTTAAGTTTCGTACTCTGAGAAAGGAGTATGTATTGAAAACACAAAATAGTCGTATTGTTATGTCTACTCTTACCAAGATATTTTCAACGGGTAGAGAATCTATTGAACAATCAAGTGATGATATGTACTATGGTAAATTGGTTGACATCATAGAGTTAAATTATTATGGAAAGTTAAAGGTTCTTCTATTTAAATGTATTTGGATAGACATTACACTTAACAAGGGAATAATGATAGATCAATTTGGGATAACTAGTGTAAATTTTCTCATTTAATACACATTGGTGCAAAAGAAATAGATGAACCATTTATACTTGCAGCTGATGCCAGAATGGTGTACTATGTTTATGATCTGATTGATGAAGATTGGTGTGTTTTTTGTCACATAAATCCAATAGACATATATGATATGGGAGATTTGTATTCTATGAATTTAGAGGAGAAATCAATGAAGGATATACCTTTTTGTGAGCAACGTTTGGAAAATATTGAAGACTTACCGTTGGTAGAAAATGATGCCGATTGATAATATCAAGATAAACCTACTCATGATGATTATGAAAGTGATGGTGATGGAAATGATGATGATGATAATGGCAGTGATGGGGATAATGAAGGAATTTCAGTGTAGTTTAATGCCCTTTTTATTGAATTGAAGGCTTATAACTAAGTTTAATATGAAATGATAGTTACAAGTTATATTCAAACAAATGGTACAAAAAGACAAAATGGGAGAGGTGAGTTCCAGCACTAGTGTTTCTTTTTGGGATTTTCTAGTATAAATTTGGGGCTACGAATAATTAGAGTTTTAACAATTATGCATGTATCTTTGGATTATGCATTACTAAGGGAGTGAAATATGGGAGATAATTATGAGCATCAATTTAGTAACTCATGGGTAGACTTGGTTTTACATTTTATTGCTAGCCTTTCAACAACAACAGTGTTCAATAATTTGAAACCAAAACCTCAATAAAGGAATCACTATTTCTAGGATGATACCCATGGCATAGTTAACCTCATATTCACCCTTATGTCTAAGATAGTGAAAATTTAGCAAAATACACGCATAATTGTCTATTATTACTTTGGTCCCCATATCTCTCTTTTGAGGATGATATTGATTCCAAAAGTTCACCCAAAACCCTTATTTCAAAGATGGTATTAAACTTTCAAGAGCTCAGAGCTTTCACTAATCAAGTCCATGTGGGTATTTGAAGCTTTCACCCATCAAATCCTAACCAAAATAGCATAATAATAATAATAGAACCCATAAACAATAACTACCAAAAAGATGCTAATCAATCACAGCCCACAAACACTTTAATCCATATTTACACATAAACCCAAGAGAGAGACTTAGCTACACATAAGAAAAACAAGCATAGATATACCCATAATCTCCATTGAATCAAAGTTGTATAAGATATAAGCGAATTTTACTTCAAACTTGGCTCTCCCAAAATATCAACAATGAAAGTAAGCAAATCTTCCTCTTAGAAAGTCTCCAATGTATTCTTCATCCAAAATTTACACAATATTTTCTTTTCCAAAAATGGAGGCTACAAAGTCTCAAGCTAAACCTAGAAAAAATTTTAGTAAAGAAGGAATGTGATGGAATGGATGATACATTCAATTAGGGTTTGAGTCTCTTGGTTCAAATTGAGATCAACATGTACAATTATAGTTTCGCCCTTGGGCTGAACATTTCTGCCAAGCCGCGATCGCATAAGTCTGGGTACGAACGAGGATAGGTGACCATGAATGACTTCCGCGGTCGCAATTGATTGACTATCTTGACAAACCGCGACCATGGTAACTGAGGCTAGTCCACTGCAGGTCTTCAACTGTAATTTTTCATCTCCCTTTTGACCATTTAAAGCTACAATCCACATCTCTTAGTCTTTTCAACTCCTATACCTGCAAAGAATGGATATTAGTGCATTAAATCATAATTATGACTCATTTATTTATTTGAGACAAGGCAATATGTACTAAAACTGAGTGCGAATGAGTGGTAAAATCACCACTCATCAACACCCCCAACTTAAGGATTTGCTTGTCTACAAGCAACACTTCCTCTTTACCATGCGCCACAATCATTTATGCATATATTTTATGCCTTTAATGCCATACCAACTTTTACTTGAGCTGCAACCACAAGTAGCTCATCGAACTTATTCTAGGCTAATTTCGCAAAACCCCTCAGTATAAAATTTAATATTCTAGGCTACATCAGACTTTAAGGAGCAATCAAACAACAAAAATCAACACTCTAGAGGTGGCTCACCTTTTGACTAAAATTAAGCCATACACCACTTACTCACTATCTTTGAGGTGACAAAAATCACTCACCTCAACTTGTTGGATGCCCATCTCACAAAAAAGAAAAGTTTCACACAACAAATTACCAAACCAGTAATAAGGGATTTTAAGTGCAAACTTCTCCCCTCACAAAAGAAATCTCAATGCAATAAGTGTCATGCCATTGGCTTTCCCCTATTTTCAATCACCACTACAAAGAAGGTTAATGGTTGGAGATCTCAAAGGAATTTCTAAGCTTGTAACGTAGGTTCGGGTTAGGGTAGGATATCATTTAGGGATCTTGGTTACACTCTACATTGAATATCTACATCACACTTTACAATATGCCTCCTTTCTACTAAGGGCCACTCTACTTTGTTTCTCTCTTTTCTTATGCCTAGTTTTTGCCTCCTTTGTCCCCCACTTTCCTTTTTCTTCCATTTCCTTGCATTTTTGTACAAGTCATTTTTTTGTTAAGTCCTTTCCTTATTATAAAGATTTGTTTTGAGTACATAGGCATATTTGCCATTTTCACTAACAACATCATGGCCACAAACTCACTTCCATCGATTTTTACCACTCCCAACTTAGGCTTTTAGCCTCACATTACATTTTTGAGTTCAAGGAAGGTATGGTTCAAAAAGGGATACAAAAAAAGGTTTACAACTTATAATGAGTTTGCCAAAGAAAAGTTTAAAGGATCAAAATGAGTACTAGGGATTACAATTATACACGGGTAGGATTTTTAGGCTAGAGTGGGTTCCAAAATCACAAAGAGGGCCTAAGATCATTTCTCCAACCAAATAAAATCAAAATTTGTTTTGAAAGACTAATGTGGCAAGTTCTAGATAACACAAGTATACAAGAGATGAATGCAATATTCTCACCATACATGGCATGGAAAATTCGTTAAGGGAGCTCAAATGTCCCTCCTAATGGAAACAATCATGGAGTATTTATTACTATTCACAAGTTAAAAATTTGTCGAACCACAAAAAGAGAAAAGTATTTGTTAAAATATTGCTCACGTCCAAGCCCAAGATTTTTCAAAAAAATTGGGATGGAGGGGATTTATTGATTTGCCATAGCACCATGCACAAATTTCTAACATATAGTGACGACTACAACAAAAGACTTACCCTCACATCTTGGATCAACCACCATTGGGGATTTTTCCAATGGTGTATAAAGTGATCTCATCTTAACAACAAATAATTCTATGGGTACTCTGGATTCCCCTGATCCTGTGTCTCAAACCCAAACACGACACTTTACCTTTAAGAATGTCATCACTCAATCCATCATAGGGCAAAATTAATCGTGTATCAACAATTGTAAAATAAAATTAAATCAAAAGAATACTAAAAATAGAAGAAAAACATGATAGTCCATAAAGTGTGGGGACCATCAGAGTACCCAAAAATATCACATCTCAAAACACAATAAAAATTATCCAAAGTGTCATCCAAAACACTACCCAAGGACATCCAAGCAGTACAAATATAGGAACATGCACCCCCAACTTAAAAGTTGGCAATGTCCCCATTGCCTAGTTAGAAAGGTAAGAGTAAAGGATGCTTCCTAAATTAGCTTCGTCATCTCTAGTATACCTTACATTACATCCACTATTATTAGCACCATACCCCTGAGCAGTGGCTCCATCATCACTGTCTCTCCTCGATAATGGTAGATGTCCTGTAGGCTTAAGAACCCTGAAGATGCGCTTTACCCCTTTTCACAACTTGGTGATGAATTTTTCTCTCTTTTTTATCCTCTTCAACAACTTTTCATGTGACTCTCGAAGGTTCCTATGTGATATTGCCATGGTCGAATATGCTCTCTCTAATTTGGCGCCCTAGCACCTTGCTTCTTCAACTCCTCCTGATATAATTCATAGTCGAACTGAGCCACACATGAATGGAGAGTGGTGGAGGATTCTCCAAGCCCCAGGGGCAGTGCTGAGCATATTCCCTAGTAGCAAAAATTCTATCAAAGAATTATGGGAACTTTATTGGTGCTTGGTCCATAGAAATACTCCGTTCTAGGTGTTGCTTAGACCTTAGAAGGTTCTTGTAATACTGGTAGTAGATTTCAAGAAGCAAGGCTCCAAATTGATCTTAGTATCCCATTCTGTAGTTGAGTATGTGTATGTAGGACACTTCAAACAATTTTTAATATTTTCAAAGAAAAACGTATGCTAGATTAACAAGAAAAAGTACATGTGGCCCTATTATAGGAGATACTGGGTGAAAGTATATATGCATAAAGTTGGGTTTCTCTGGGCAGGTGTCCTTAGGTTAGTTGATCCTGGAGCATTTACAGCGATCACATTACTGTGGTTATGGTTATGAGGACTGTGGTTGCGATTCCAGAGACCGCAGCCAACAGTTCTTCAATTGCTCAAAAGACACGAACTTAACACCAAATTTGTCTTCTAACTAGGTGTACAACATCATTATCAGATAAAATAACCTTACATAGAATATGGGTACTCAAGACTTCCCCAAATAACGTGTAGATGACTTAAAGATGCTAACCATAATTATAATTGCAAATAAGCATAGTTTTGTCATTATAGCACTATTTCAAGCTCATTTTTTGATACATGTCCTAAGTCTACAATAACAGTGAATGTGAGAGAGTTTGAGACTAATACCAGGTAACTAATGCAAAAGGTTTAAAGTGAAACCTTGGATACTCTTGAGAGACCACAATTTTAAGGGAAATTATGAGAAAATTTGAAACAAATGTGCATGGGTTGATGACATTGGGATGGTATTTTTATTATAATTTAACCACAATTGTAGTCCAAACAATGGGATCATAGTCATGGTCTTCACGATCAAGAAGGTATGGACTGTGGTCGCGGTAATTGAGACCAAGCATCTGGGGTTCCTATATGTCCTGCTTAATCCATTTCCAAATTCACACATCCCTTCTTTCCCAATTCAGAAAAAATGTTCCTAAGCGCCAATACTTTATGCAATATGCATGCACACAAATAATCAAGACAAATCAAAATCTACCCTAGCAGGCATAAACAAAGAGGATACAGGACACTTTTCATGGTGTGATGGGTTGCCTCCCATCGAGCTCTTATTTTACTGTCGTAGCACAAAACCTCTATTCATCTCTTTTGTGTTTCCACTTAGAAGATTTAAATTTCCATCCCATCTTTCTTTCATTATTCAGTTAACGACTAAGGGACAAAAGATTTAAATCTTCTAAGAGGACACTTAGAAGACATGGATAGATGATAAGAAAGCTTCAATCTTGCTATTTTAAAGATTTGAAACCTTTACCGAATTTCACATAAAATTTTTGTATTGGTTCCGTGGGTAAAGCATGGTAGTCAATTATCCGTTCCTTTTAATTTGAAAGTTGAGTTTCTCAGCCATTAATATGGTGGGATCCATATTCTCTATTAGAATGTCAAATTCAACAATATAAGGAAGGAGTTCATTCTCTCCAAGGCTCATCATTAACTCGGGTAGATAGACTTTTGTCCAATCCAAAAAAAATAATGTTGACAAGTGGTTAGAATGGGTACCTTCTCTTAATTTGGGATATGCATCCAACTTAGCATACTCATCACAAAATGAACTAGAGTCTACATCGAGATTTAGCATCAATTCTTATTTTGTCTCTAGCACCATTTACTTTATTTGGTCTTCTTCTCCCTCATATAATTTGGATTGTTTCAAAGCCATTGAGGAATCTTCACTACCAAACACTTTATCATAGCTTGGCTTCTCTTCTTCATAAACCTCCTCTTGGGGAGTGGGCAATGTTATGATATTTCCAAGAGTTATGTACTTGCCCGATTCCCTTGCCTTTATAGTTGCCCGTTGAAATACCTTTTGGGACTTATGTAAGTCTTAAAAATTCTCCCCCATTGCTTTCACTCTGTATAAAATAGAAAGTAACCTTGGGTCACGTCTATTAGACTTGGTATGTTAATGTTGTTTTCTTTTTTTATAAAACTTGTCAAGCTTATAAGAAAAACTAGAAATTTGATTAGAATAATAAGGGGAGGGTGTGTTTGGACACTCATCCCTATGTCCTTATAGATAGAACTAGAAATTTGATTAGTATAATAAGGGGAGGGTGTGTTTGGACACTCATCCCTATGTCCTTGTAGATAGCTGCACATGGGGAAACCATACTCCCAACGGATGGAGATGGTAAAATCTCTCCCTGGAGAGCGTACTTACAATCTTTCCAAAAGTGCAGTCTGTAATAATACAAACATGGGGGAGGGGGTCACAACATGACTTCCAATCATTAAACTAATATTTGTTAGAAGAAGCCATCAAGAAAAGTAAAATTAAAATAAAATCTACCTACAAAATAAAATCACAAACAAATATTTACAAACTTGAAGTCAAGCAAGTAACTAAGATTGCAAACTAACTTAATACACCAAATTGTTCCCCGATAATAGTGCTATTTTGGACAACGCTCGACTTACACATCAATTTGAGTGCAAGCCGGTAATAATCAATATATGTACCCAACTTTGGAGTCAGTCGAATCCACGAGGAATAATGTGAGTGGTGATCAAATTAACTTGAAATGATAGTTACAGGATGGATTCAAACAAACAGTACAAAAAGACAAAATAGAGGAGGTAAGTTACTACACTAGTGTTTCTTTTTGGAATTTTCTCGAATAAATTCGTGGCTATGAATAATTAGATTTTTAATAATTATGCACGAATCTTGGAATTATGCATTACTAAGGGAGTGGAATAGGGGAGCTAATTATAAGCATCGATTTAGTAACTCAAATTTGGGTAGGCTTGGTTATAGATTTTGATGCTAGTGTTTCAACAAAACACAAAAATTTTACACACTGATTCATTCAAATACCTAATGGGTGTGTTCAACAATTTAAAACAACAACATTAATCATGGCATCTCTATTTCTAGGATGACACCCATGGCATAGTTAACCTCATATTCACCATTATGTCTAAGAGAGTGAAAATTTATCAAACTATATGCATAATTGTCTATCATTTCTTTGGTCCCCATATCCATCTTTCTAGGATGATAAGGTTTCTTAAGTACACCAAAAACCCTTATTTTGAAGATAGTATTAGACTTTCTAGAGCTCGGAGCTTTCACTTATTAAGCCTATATGGGTATTTGGAGCTTTCACCTATCAAATCCAAACAAAAATAGCATAGCAATAATAGACCTCAAAAATAAGAACTACCAAATAGATTCTTATCAATCACAACCCACACATACTTTTATCCCTATTCACATATAATCCCAAGAGGGAGATTTATCTACACAAAATATAAACAAGAATAGATATACCCAAAATCTCCATTTAATCAAAGTTATAAAAGATCTAAGCAAATATTACTTAAAACTTGGCTTTCCCAAAGTATCAACAATGGAAGTGAGCAAATCTTCCACTTAGAAAGCCTCCAATGTATTCTTCACATAAAATATACACAATATTTTCTTCTCCATAAATGGTGGATACAAAGTCTCAAGCTAAACCTAGAAAATTTTTTAGGGAAAAAGGTATCTGATGGAATGGATGATACATCCAATTAGTGTTTGAGCCTTTCTATTTAAAATGGGATCAACACATGCAATTATAGTTTTTCCCTTGAGCTGAACATTTTTACCAATCCACGATCGTATAAGTATGCTTACGACCACGATTACATGACCATGATTGAATTTTTTAGTCATGATTGATAGACCATATTAACTGACCATGACCGCGGCCCATGGACTGAGACTGTGATAACAGAGGCTAGTTCACTGCAGGTCTTCAACTATACTTTTTCTGCTCCCTTTTCATCATTTCAAGCTACAATCCACATCTCTTTGTCTTTTTAACTCATATACCTATAAAGAGAGGATATTAGTGCATTATATCACAATTATATTATTTATTTGAGACAAGGTAATATGCACTAAACTGAGTGTGAATGAGTGGTAAAATCACAACTCACCACATACCAAGAGAAAATCCTCAAAACATTCCCAGGTATGAGTCAAAGAAATGCTCCCAGTATAAAGGTTAAAACCTATGTATTAATTTTCTTCTATTATAACAAGGGTGAATTATTTAGTCTCCTATTAAATTCATGACACTAAATAGAAATCTCCATTACTATGAAATTATGCGGGTATCTTGATATGGTTATATTTTATGATTAATGTTTTACGTTCAAAAATATGAGGTGCCAAGTGGAAAGACTAGATATTTTTAATTTTTGGAATTTGTTATGGTTTTATTCTTTAGAACAGTTCCCCTATTATTTATGATGCCTTCATTATTTCTGATTTCTTCTTTTAAATATGCTTTGATATTTGTTACTTGAGTCAATGGTCTTTCAAAAACCTCCTCTCTACATCCACTAGATTCCACAAATCGAATTTCACTAGATATGTTGTGTATTACCTTGATGTGTTGTATATGCATTTTGTCACAATGTTGTAAATATTAATTTGAAGAATATCTTACACTGAGGTATAGTTTCTATTTGTTGTGTTGTATTGCATTTAAGGATAGGTATCCATAAATTAATTTCTCTGGGCACTGTGTTGAAGTAGCTGCTTTGATGATAATATTAGCATGTAGAAAGAACCTTCTCGTGTTAGGTGGTGTATAAGTCTAACTAACATGTGTTCGTTCCATAAATTCTTATTATGTGGGGATGTTAGACTTTAGGACTTTGGTCTCAATCAACTCAGTATTTAGATATGATTTTCAATCTACCTATAGTGCTATAACTAAAACCTGGTTCTGGGTTGATCCCATATACTTAAAAATTGTAGGTCATTGGGTGTGATCTCTTCTTTGAGAGAAGCCCAGTCCATAAGTTATAGGGAGCTTAGCAGCTATTAGTCTGATATTCTCTAATTCCTAGTTGTAAGTTTCTCTATGCTTTTGCTATATCTGCCTCTCCTAGAAAATGTAAATTTGTGCTTTCTATGTGATTGTGTAAATATTTCCTTCTGTTACATGATTGTAGACACATTCCAAAACATTCTTGCTTTCACTTTATATTTTTATTATTGTTAGCTTTGCATGTACAAGTTTATATGTGTTTGAAGTTTCTTGTTCGTGGGTTGAGTGCTATCTATAGTTTTGGATATATAGTTTTTATTGTAGTATCTTATGGCTCTAGAATTATCTTATGGCTAGCATCATTTGTTTATTTTGCCCATACAAGTTTATATGTATTTATGATTTGGGTTTGCTATACTGTTATAGGTTCTAAGCTGGCGGTCTATCAAAACCTACCTCTATAATTCACCAGAGGTAGCGGAATAGTCTGCGTACACTCTACCCTTCATATGCCCTACTAGGTGGGTATACACTGGGTATGTTTTCGTTGTTGTTGTAAATGCTCGAATGAATACCCAACTCTATTATAGAGAAGTCTTATTGGTAAGAGAATATCTTATTTATATATTTTGCATGTAGGATAAAATATCAAAGAATCTACCTGAAGATCAGGAACTTTCTATTAGTTATATTATTCCTATGAAGATACAAGCTCATCCTAATGACGCCATTGGAAAAGTGTTTGGATCTAAATATTCTGGACATGTGCGTGGTTTAGGGGGTAATGTTTGTCCTTCAAAAGCTTTTGGAATGTCTAGAAATAGTAATGTGAATATTGGTAGCTTAAGCATTATATCTTATCAACGAGTTAAAGACTGTGAGAAACAGGTAGAAACCTTGAAAGAAAAGCTGACCGAATATGAAGAGACCAAAGAAAAGCTGGTGCAAAATGAGAATTAGTTGGAAACTCTTTATAGGTGTTTCTTTAACTTTCAATATTAGTATTTATAGTATATTTTATGAATATTTAAGGTTTGGACCTTATCTATTGTGACAATATATTGAACAATATCATAACATAGATAATTATATTTCAATTAATATCAATCTTGTGTATAATTGTCAATTTATAAGTGAATTTCTATCTTTATTCAGGAATTAGTATCAGACTCTCAGCATATTTAAAAGGAAAACAATTGCAACATATATTTAAAAAGAACTTGGCACTTTTTCAAAGGTTAAAACCATGGCAAATTTATATGTAAAATATATATTTTTCAAAAAAGATGGGCAATTTTGGCACGGTTAAAACTATGTCTAATTTATATGCAATATATATATATATATATATATATATATATGTCCTAAAAAATTGTGCATTTTTTCCACAGTTAAAATCATGGCCAATTGATATGATACCAAAATAAATTGAACAAATTACCCATGGAATGACCATGGCTAAATGCACCAAAAAATTGTGGCTAGTGGAATGTTACCAAAGACGTTACAATCGTGGCTAATTTACTCACCACACCCCTATTGGACACACCTTTAACCATGGCTAAACTATTTAGCCACTATTTGTGTACCATATAGCCATGGTTTTGCACATGGCTAAAATGCATTTTTTGTAGTGATTGGCTCATAACTGCTTCTTAATGATTATATCCTTCATGAATTTTGCATTTCCTTGAATCTTTTCTAGTGCCTCTACAAGTGGTATGTTGACTGACAACTCCTTTAACATAGATAAGAATTTATGATACTTACCCTTATTTTGTTTTTTTTCAGCCTCTAATGAAAAGAAGGGTGAGGTCTTGGGATAGTTTTTGTAATACCCTGATCATTCCTTAAGCCTAAATCTATTTTTTTGAATGGATATGTATGACTTCCAAAGTAATTGGTGTTTAAACCATATTGTATTTCTCTAATTTCCACTTTTTTTCATGTATATCATTGAATAAGCTTTTCATTGATACCAATTTCATCAAAATCCGACATCGGATGAGTGAGTTATGGCGTTTTATTGAATACAATCGGATAGCTCAGGTTTGACGGTCGATCTGGTGGACCGTCACAAAGTTGACTGACCATCAAGGTGTCCATCAGACTGGAACAAAATATCTCATTTCTGGCCCTCAAGTAACGGACGACTTGGTGGACCGTCACTTCTCTCATGGACCGCCAAATCAACCGTCACGTCGAAGCAAAACGTTCCAATTTTAGTGTTCGAGTGACAGGCGACTTGGTGGACCATCTGTCCCTCTGACGGACCGTCACAGTCCCCGATCTGCAAATTTCAACTTTTTTTCAAAGGGGCATCTTGGTTATTTTCTCTCCTTGTGGCCTTATATATATATCTATATAGAGAAGAGAAGACCATTTATCTCTATTTCTCTCTAAATTTCTTTTAAGAATTCTCTAAAAACCTAGTGTTTCTTCTAAACCCCAAAAAAATCATATCATCTCTAAGAAATTCAAGAAATCTCCCATAAATTCTTTCAAGTTGTTCAAGAACTAAGCTCCTCAAGTCAAAGGCAGCAAGGTCCTGGTCTGAAAGTGTGAGAAAGATGTTTCAAGCAAGTTTCTATATCTTCAAAATCAAAATCTAAGGTATGTTGGGTTTGAACAAGAACACTCCATTCGTTCTTGTGCCTAAAGGTTTAATTTTTACTACTGATTTATATGATTTTGCAAGTACGTTTACACCCAAATTTCTTTATTTATGATTTATGAGATTTGAGTTGAATAAGTTTGATATTTATGATTATTTCACCATCCTGTTTCCTAAATTGGGGGTTTATTCCATAAGCTGTATATTATCATTATGTATTGATGATTTCTAAGCAATTTAACTAAAGTGCCATGAGTTGAATATTCTTAATATGAATTTATGATTTTTGAATGATTTAAGATAAGTGTTATGAGTTATGCCTTTCCATGAGAAATTGAACTATTAAATGTATATTGATATGTCAACTTGAGAGTAAAGAATGAGTCTTGTGATGTTTCCATAAAGCTTTTGATATTTGAAATGACTTGATAAACAAATGTATTTGATGATGAGAAATATTGTGTTGAATTGAGTTTAGTCGAGTTAGGAATTCACAAGACGTTTATGATTTACAAATGAGATATATATTTATGTTTTGGTCCTTATAATAGAACCATGAGTTGATATTGATTGAGGTAGATTTCCTAACGTGTTTTGAGCTGAGTTTGGGAGGAGTATTTAGCACCAAGCAAGAAATTTGGTATTTTCCCAAAACTATGTTCCACCGTAGGATTGATGTTGATAATTGGGGGCCAAAGACTGATTATGAGATTGTGAAGATAAGATTGAGGTTGTACTTCCTGGCAAGAGTACAACACCCCTGCCAATGTGGGGTTCTCTCCTTAGGAAGGCAAAACGTTGGACTTTGTGCGGCTCTCATGGGGTAGTCATGTCTGTTATAAAAAACTCCTACGTTTATAATGATTTAAGTCTCTTGAGTTACCAAAAAATCCTACGTTTATAATGATTTAAGTCACTTGAGTTACCAAGTCACTCAAAGTCATGAGTTAAAGATTTTGAGTTGAGATAAATGATTTACGAGATTTATGAAGCATGTATTACTACTGATAACTTATGAGAAAAATATTTCAGATAATTCAAGAGAAGAGAATTATTATGGTCAGCATGCATGATTTTCTTATACATTTATGATATTATTTAAATGTTGCATCCACCCCCGCATACTTAGTACATTCCCAAGTACTAACTCCCATACTCTTTTGTATTCCATATTTTATCATGATATAGGTCCAGGTGCTCAGTCGTAGCAGCGACAGTGATCTTCGAGTACCTTCTTCTACATCTCTACAGTTGGTGAGTCCTCATGGTTCGAAGACATGCATCTCTCATTTTGTCTTATTGATAGAAGGTCTTTTATTTTTAGTTCAATACGAGTCAGTTGGAGATCTGTCCCAATGGCTCCTCAGTCTTATGTAGTATTGGCTTTGTCAGATTAGTGTGCCAGTATATACAAAATCTCAGTATTTTTTGGTTGTACAGGACAGTATCATATTGTATCTAAGCGTGGTCATGACATGCTTATTCCTCTTTATCCTAGAATGATTTATGTTACAGTGAGTTATGAAAGTGATGACAGGCTGAGAGGGTTAGCTTGTGGCCACGTGTGACCTTAAGCACTGTGTGACATCTCGGGATGGGTTCTTGGGGTGTTACAAGCTTAGTATCAGAGCCTAAGGTTTGAAGAGTCCTAGGGAGTTTGACAAGCCTCGTTACATAGAGTCTTGATCATCGGTGTGTAGTGCGCCTCATCTATGAGCAAGAGGCTACAGACATTTTAGGAAAATTTATTTCTTTCTTTCAAGAGTCTATTGTGCCTATGACTGTTTTTCTCTGCGGTTAATTCGTGCTCTCTTATACAAGAAAATGCCTCCTTTTAGAGCTCGTACAAACAACGAATGACCTTAACCCATTGATTCTTTAGGTGAGACGGTGTCCTATGCCGAATTCCAGGTAGCTTTCCAAGTACTAGCCCAGGCGGTCACCGCCAATGCCCAAGCCAACACCCAGGCTATTGTTCCACCTCCGCAAAGGAATAATTTGGCAGAAGCCTAAGTTCGTGACTTTATGCAAATGAATCCACCTGAGTTCTATAGGTCAAAAGTAGGTGAGGACCCATAAATGTATTTAGATGAAGTAAGAAAGATCACTCAGATTATGCACGTGACTAAGAAGAAGAGTGTTGAATTGGCTGCCTATCGAATGAAAGATCTTGCATATGATTAAGTAGAGATGTAGAGGAAAAGTAGAAGGGATAATGATGCTCCTGTGACTTGGCAATTATTTCAAGATGCCTTCTTAGGTAGATTCTTTCCCCCAAAGCTGAGAGAAGAAAAATTAGAAGAATTTATGAACTTGAGATAGGGCCCCATGATAGTTAAGGAGTATTGCCATAAGTTTAACCAGTTTTCTAAATATGGTCTCGGTATGATGGCTGATTCTAGAACTAGTATTTGTAAGTTCTTGGATGGTGTATCTAGTTATGTCATGAAAGAGTGTGATCCTCTATGCTTAATAAGGACATGGACCTTTCAAGACTAATGATCCATGCTCAGTAGATTGAAGTAAACAAAGTGAAAGAGAGAGAGAGAGTGAGAGAAAGTAGGAGAGTTAGATCAGAGCAGCAGGTGCATGGTCAGACTAGATTTTCTGGAGGGATCCGCCCTCAGTTCCAGAGCCATTCTCTTATGCCAGCGCCTTTATTATCCAGTACTTCTACATTTAGAATTAGGTAGGAGCAGGGTAATAGGCCTACTATCTCCAGGTACTAGGATAGCTTGAGTAATAGACCTCATCCTCCCCCATTTCTAAAGTGTGGTAGAGACCATCTCGGTGAGTGCTTAATCGGTCAGAGAGGTTGTTTAGGTTGTGGTAAGTTGGGCCATAAGTTCAGAGATTTCTCGCTTATATACTATACAGGTGAGTCGCGATGTTCTTCTTCAGAGTCAGACTATTAGTGCACCAGCCCCTATAGTTTGTCCTACTCCTCCTCAGGGTGCCTCTTCTAGTACTGTCGGCGGTCAATGCCAGAATTTCTTTTATGCTATACCACCCCGGTTGGAGCAAGAGGATTCACCAGATGTTATTACTGGTATGCTCAGTGTATTTTATTTTGATGTGTATGTGTTAATGGACCCTGGGTTAAGTCTTTCTTATGTGACTCCGTTGGTGGCTGTGAATTTTAAAATCAGTGCTGAAAAGATCCCTAAGCCTTTCCTAGTCTCTACACCCGTGGGTGAATTTGTTGTTGCCAAGCAAGTATATAAAAAATATCCTATCACTGTCCTTCATAGAGTCATGATTGTAGATTTGATTGAGCTAGACATAGTTGATTTTGACATTATTCTGGGTATGGATTGACTTCACTCTTATTATGCGTCTGTAGACTGTCATACTCATGTGGTCAAATTTTAGTTTCCTAATGAGCCAGCTTTTGAGTGGTTCAGAAATTCTGTGTCACCTAAAATTCATTTCATATCCTATCTTAAAGCTAGGTAATTGATATCCAAGGGTTTTATCTATCATTTGGTTTGAGTTAGGAATACTAAGTCTTAGACTCCATTCAATCTCTTAGTGTTGTTAATGAGTTTTCTAATGTTTTTCCCGAAGATCTCCTAGGGGTACCTCCCGATAGAGAGACAAAATTCGGAATTGATCTTCTCCCTGATACACAACTAATTTATATTCCTCTGTATTGTATGGCCCCCCTAGAACTTAGGGAGTTGAAAGAGCAACTCAAAGATCATCTTGATAAGGATTTTATAAGGCCCAGTGTATCTCCCTGGGGTGCATCTATTTTGTTCAAGCAAAAGAAAGACGGTTCATTACGTATGTGCATAGACTATCGTCATCTTAACAAGGTCACAGTCTAGAACAAGTACCCTCTTCCTAGAATTGATGACTTATTTGATCAGCTGCAAGGTGCTAGTTATTTCTCAAAAATAGATTTGAGATCCGGTTACACCAACTTAAAGACAAAGATTCTGATATTTCAAAGACAGTTTTCCGCACTAATTATGGTCATTTTGAATTTTTAGTCATATCCTTTGGATTAACTAATGCCCCAGCAACTTTTATGGAACTCATAAATTGGGTGTTCAGACCATACCTGGATATGTTCGTTATTGTGTTCATATATGATATTCTTGTGTACTCCTAAAGTGAGAACGACCATGTAAATCATCTCTGAATTCTCTTACAAACCTTTAGAGATCAGCAGTTGTTTGCCAAATTTAACAAGTGTAAATTTTGTCTTTGGTCAGTTGCTTTTTTGGGTCATATTGTTTCTTCTGATGGTATCCGAGTTGATCCTCAAAAGGTAGAAGCTGTGAAAATTGGCCTAGACCTATTTCCCCATCTGATATTAGAAGTTTCTTGGGTCTAGATAGATACTACAGTTGTTTTGTAGAAGGTTTCTCTTCCATTGCTGCTCCATTGACCCAGTTGACCCAAAAGAAAGTTAAATTTTAGAGGTTAGATTCTTGCGAGAAGAGTTTTCAGGAATTGAAGACCTGACTCACTTTAGCCCCTGTGATGACCCTTCCTAATGGTGTAGATGATTTTGTGGTATATTGTGATACTTCCAGAGTTGGTTTGGTTTGCATGTTTATGCAGAAGGGTAAGGTTATAGCCTATGCTTCCCGATAGTTAAAACCTCATGAGAAGAATTATTTGACCCATGACCTTGAGTTAGCTGCAGTAGTTTTTGCTTTGAAAATTTACTGACACTAATTGTATGGTGTTCATGCTGATGTCTTTATAGATTACAAGAGTTTGCAATTTGTGTTTACTCAGAGAGAGTTGAATCTTTGATAGAGATGATGGTTAGAGTTGCTGAAATACTACGATATGAGCATGTTGTATCACCTGATCAAGGCCAACATAACGGAAGATGCCCTTAGCAGGTCATCCCTGGGAAGTGTAGAGCATGTAGAGGAAGATAAGAGGGTATTGGTTCGTGAAGTGCATTGTTTGGCTATGTTGGGCGTTAGATTGCTTGATTCAGCTGAGGGTAGTGTTTGGGTTCAGAGTAGTTCTGAATCCTCCCTAGTTTCGGAAGTAAAGGAGAAGCAAGATATGGATTCTCGTTTTGTCGAACTGAAAGAGTTAGTTAAGGACGAAAAGGTAGAGGTTTTCTTCCAAGGGAGAGATGGTGTCTTGAGATTTTAAAATAGATTATGTGCTCCTGATGTTGATGATCTGAGGCAGTGAATTATGGATGAAGCACATGGCGTGTGACATTCTATTTATCCCGGTTCTACCAAGATGTACCACGATTTACGGGAAATTTTATTGTTGGAATGGTATGAAAAGGATGTGGCAAAGTTCTTAGAGAAGTGTGCAACTTGCCAGCAGGTGAAGATAGAACACCAGAGACCTGGTGGAATGATGCAAGAATTTGGTATCCCTACTTGGAAGTGGGAGAAAGTGAATATGGATTTTGTGACTGGTTTACCTCCTTCTCGTCATCATCATAATTCTATTTGGGTTGTTGTAGACAGGTTGATGAAGTTAGCACATTTTTTGCCAGTACATACATCTTTTACCGCTGAGGACTATGCTAAGCTGTATATCCGAGAGTTAGTCAGGTTTCATGGAGTTCCATTATCTATCATCTCTGATAGAGGTACTCAGTTTACTTCTCAGTTTTGGAGAACCTTTCAGAAGGGTCTTGAACCCAAGTTCATCTTGGCTCCACTTTTCATCCACAGATAGACGGTCAGGCTGAGAAGACTATTCAAACTTTGGAGGATATATTGAGGGCCTGTGTTCTTGATTTCAAAGAAAGTTGGGATGAACATTTGCCATTGATTGAATTTGCTTCCAATAATAGTTTTCATGCTAGTATTGGAATGGATCTGTTTAAAGCTTTGTATAGAAGAAGATATAGATCGCCTATAGGTGGTTAGAAGTGGGTGAAGCTGATGTGATTTGTCCTGTATTGTGTTCGAGGCCATGGAAAAAGTTAAGTTGATTCAGGAGAGGTTAAGGATAGCCTAGAGTCGTCAGAAGTCGTATGCAGATGTGAGAAGAAGAGATCTTGAGTTTGAAGTCAATGATTTCATGTATTTGAAAATCTCACCCATGAAAGGGGTAAAAAGATTTGGAAAGAAAGGGAAGCTGAGTCCCAGATATATTGGCCCTTATAGAGTTGTGGATTGTGTTGGGAAAGCAACTTATGAGATTGAGTTGCTTGCAAAATTGTCAGCTGTCCATCCTGTGTTTCATGTGTCTATGCTCAAGAAGAACATTGGAGACTCTGTTGTTGTTCATTCGTTGAAAGGTTGTGATGTTCAGGATAGCCTTTCGTATGATGAAATCCCGGTTGAAATACTAGATTATCAAGCCCATAGACTGAGGAACAAGGAAGTTCCCTTGGTTAAAGTTCTATGGAGAAGTCAATCAGTAGAGGGTGCCATTTTGGAAACAGAAGTACATATACGAGCTACTTACCCTTATCTTTTCTTCGTGAGTTCAAATCAAGCTGAAGGTACTATTCCTCTAACTTAGTTTCCTTCTAATCTAATGTATTCATCTATATGGTTATTCCCTCTATGATTCGTTCATTTGGTGAAGTACTCAAGAGTATTAGAGTAAAATGAGCCTTCTATGTGAGTAGTTCTAGCTGTGCATCATCATTTTCTCTTGTTCTTGGCCTATCTAGCAACATTCGAGGACGAACATTTCCAAGGGGGAGATATTGTAATACCCCAATCATTCCTCAAGCCTAAATCTGTCTTCTTGAATGGATATGTATGACTTCCAAAGTCATTGGTGTTTAAAGCATGTTGTATTTCTCTAATTTCCACTTTTTTTCATGTAGATCATTGAATAAGCTTTCTATCGATACCAATTTCATCGAAATCCGACATCAGATGAATGAGTTATGACCGTTTTACTGAATGCTATAGCATAGCCTAGGTTTGACAGTCGATCTGGTGGACCATCACAAAGTTGACTGACCATCAAGGTGTCCGTCAGACCAGGATAGAATGTCTTATTTCTGGCCCTCAAGTGAAGGACGACTTGGTGGACCGTCACTTTTCTGATGGACCGTTAGGTCAACCATCACGTCGAGGAAGAACGTTCCAGATTTAGTGTTCGAGTGAGGGACGACTTGGTGGACCTTCAGTTCCTCTGAAGGACCGTCAGGTCGATCGTCACATGCCCCGATCAGCAAATTTCAAATTTTTTTCAAAGGGGCATCTTGGTCATTTCCGTTCCTTGTGGCCTTATATATGTCTATGTAGAGAAGAGAAGACTATTTCTCTCCATTTCTCTCCAAATTTCTTTCAAGAATTCTCAAGAAATCTAGGGTTTCTTCCAAACCCAAAAAAATCAAATCATCTCCAAGAAATTCAAGAAATCTCCCATAAATTTCTTCAAGTTCTTCAAGAACTAAGCTCCTCAAGTCAAAGGAAGCAACGTCTTGGTCTAAAAGTGCGAGAAAGAAGTTCAACCAAGTTTCTATATCGTCAAAATCAAAATCTAAGGTATATGGGGTTTTAACAAGAAACTCCTTTCGTTTTTGTGCCTAAAGGTTTAATTTCTACTACTGATTTACATGATTTTGCAAGTGGGTTTACACCCAGATTTCTTTAATTATGATTTATGAGATTTGAGTTGAATAAGTTTGGTACTTATGATTATTTCACCATCATACTTCCTAAATTGAGGGTTTATTCCATGATCTGTATATTATCATTATGCATTGATGATTTCTAAGTAATTTAACTCAAGTTTCATGAGTTGAATATTCTTAATATGAATTTATGATTTTTTAACGATTTGAGACAAGTGTTATGAGTTATGCATTTCCATGAGAAATTTAACTATTTAATGTATATTCATATGTGAACTTGAGAGTCCATAATGAGTCTTGTGATGTTTCCATGAAGCTTTTGATATTTGAAATGACTTGATAAACAAATGTATTTGATGTCGAGAAAGATTGTATTGAGTTGAGTTGAGTCGAGTTAGGAATTCACAAGACATTACGATTGAAAAATGAGATATATATTTATATTTTGGTCTTTATAATAGAACCATGAGTTGATATTGATTGAGGTAGATTTCCTAACGTGTTTTGAGCTGAGTCAGGAAGGAGTATTTAGCACCGAGCGAGAAATTTGATATTTCCCCAAAACTACATGCCACCGTAGGATTGATGTTGATAATTGTGGACCAAAGGATAAGTATGAGATTGTGAAGATGAGATTGAGGTTGCACTCCCTGGAAAGAGTACAACGCCCCTGCCACTGTGAGGTTCTCTTCTTAGGAGGGTAACACGTTGGACTCCATGCGGTTCACATGGGCTAGTTATGTCGGTTATAAGAAACTCCCACGTCCATAATGATTTAAGTCTCTTGAGTTACCGAGTCACTGTAAGTCATGACTTAAAGAGTTTGAGTTGAGATAAATGATTTACGAGATTTATGAAGCATGTATTACTATTGATGATTTATGAGAAAAATGTTTCAGATAATTCAAGTGAAGAGAATTATTATGGTTAGCATGCATGATTTTCTTATACATTTATGATATTATTTAAATGTTGCATCAACCCCCGCATACTTAGTACATTCCCAAGTACTGACTCCCATACTCTTTTGTATTCTATATTTCATCGTGATATAGGTCCAGATGCTCAGTCGCAGCAGCGACAGCGATCTTCAAGTACCTTCTTCTACATCTCTGCAGTTGGTGAGTCCTCATGGTTTGAAGACATGCATCTTTCATTTTGTCTTGCTGATAGAAGGTCTTTTATTTTTAGTTCAATACGAGTCAGTTGGAGATCTGTCCCAATGGCTTCTCAGTCTTATGTAGTATTGGCTTTGTCAGATTAGTGTGCCAGTATGTACAAGATCTCAGTATTTTTTGGTTGTACAGGACAGTATCATTTTGTATCTAAGCATGGTCATGACATGCTTATTCCTCTTTATCTTAGCATGATTTATGTTACAGTGAGTTTTGAAAGTGATGACAGGCTTAGAGGGTTAGCATGAGACCACGTGTGACCTCAAGGACAGTGTGCCGTCTCAGGATAGGTTCTTGGGGGGTTACAAGTTTTCAAAATAGACTTCTCAGTGTTATATTTTACTTTCTTTTGCTTGTTACTTTTATGAACATCAACATGATCATCTGTATTAGCTGGATCAATTAAGGTGTTTGCAGGTGGATCGATGGTGGTTTTACCATTTCCAGTGGTAATGACATGGCAATGACTATCATTCTTAGGATTTACCACCGTATTAATAGGATGAGTGCAATGTTTTCTTTGATTCAATGTGGTTGTCATTTGGCTAAACTGCTGCTCCAATTGCTTGATTGTAATAGAATGTGACTCAACTTTCTAATTCAGCCCCAACAGGTCCGCTTTAATCTCCTTAAGACAGCTCTCTTGACTTTTTTGGCCTTTGACTAATTTAGACAACATTGCCTCCATTCTAGACTAAATATCCTGGCTACCTGGTGAGACATATATGTCACCCTTCTCTTTGTATTCACCTTTGCATAACCAATAATAATCTCAATCTCTTCTCCTATCTCTACATCTATCATAGTAATAGTTTCAACCTTGATTTCTTTTCCCTTAGGCTCAGAAATCCACCAATTAATGATCAAAATACTTTGCTTCCTCTTTAGACTCATTCTCATAAGATCTAGAAGTAGAACTCTTCGCACCTACTACATTTACTTTCTCAGCACTCATTATTCTGAATTGTTTAGTAAGAAGCCAATATCTGTCCAAAGTTGTCCAACCTTTTATGCTACCAAATCATGACCAACTCCATAATCATTAGCTTCTCCAATGGCATATGTACCTACATCACGCTCAACATCTCTAGTATACCAACCTCGATTAGTTACCAAAATATCATCTAGATTCTCTTGCGTTGTGTTCCACCAAAGATACATAAATTAACCACCCAAAATTGTATGTTCCATTATTCTTGAACTGACCTTCAGTGATTTACAGAAGATTTCCAACAAATTAGATCCTGTGATTCTGCGATTAGGTACCATGTGCATCTTCTTCTTGAATCTAAATCATGCCTCATACATGGATTCTATGGGTATCTCTATGAGATTATAGATTTTATCTTACAATCATATCATCCTTAGAGGAGGGAAGAACCCATTCAAAAATTGTCTACACAACTCATGCCAAGTAGTGATTGAACCTTTCGGAAGTTCCCCTAACCATAGCAATTCTTCTTGAATAAGCAAAAATAGGAACAACTTTAACCTCAATGCTTCTTGTTCCAGGCCCAAAATAGCATAAGAAGTACAAATCCCAATAAAATTCGCAAGATACAATTTTCCATAGTCAATTCCTGATCCCAAAAATTCACCCATCAAGTTTAGTAATTAGTTCATTGCACTAGTAATACCAAATTTATCAATGGGAGTAGAGCTGGAGGAATGGTGGCTTCTGTCTCAACAGGTTCAATATTTCCCATGTCCTCATCTTTGTTATATGGATGAATAACTAATATGCAGGAATCATCGAAGTTCTACCTCTTTTAACTCTATCTTGATGCTCGGCCATTTGTCTTTTCCTGGCTAGTGTTGCTTGTTAGGCTAGCCTAGCCTCTTCAACTAACCATGATTCCTCAGCTACTCTATCTTCTTCCATTGTTGATGCTAGTAATTTCCGAGTCTGTCTATCATCAACATTCGATGGATTATTAGTTAAGACATGAGGCGCAATCTGAGGGTCTTAAACCCCAGAAGGAACACTATTATGAACTTAATCTGATATTCTTTGCAGCGTTTGAAGATTTCTTTTAGGCTTTAGATAAAAAAGGAGTATGGTCTTGCCTCTTCTCCTAGTGTTTGACTTACACTGTATGCCGAATTAAGAATAGGAAATACAACTTCCAAACTTCACCAACTTCAATTAATAATTCACAGCGTCTTCCCCAACAACTGTGCAAAAATTTAATGTTGCCCAAAACTAACCTCCAAAGAAGTATGCTATGATCGATGCCAAATATAGTAAGAAAAACTAGGTTAGCGTCTAATCCACAAGGAAAGCATTGAACAATATCGCAAACTTGAAAAAATCCATGAGTAGTGCAGAAAAGTAAATAGGGGAACATTTGTAGTGTGAATAGTAATAGAACTTGAATTCTTGGCTTTGTAAACAGTAGAAGACGAATAATAGGACTGTGCTCCCCTTGGTTTCTCAACTCTTTAAACTTATCATGTTCAATTCACCTATCTTGATGCTCTTCATGTAAAGTAAACAAGATATGTTTTACTAACCATCATGTGAACATGTTGATAAATCATACCCTTTACCTTATGAGTATCAGGGCGTAAACTTAATTCTCCTTATCTATAACCTCAGTTCAACTTTCACCTTTCGGGTCTCAAGTTGATTAGATGATTTGGAGGAATTATAAGATGGACATGAATCTCAAATTACTATCTTAGTCCCCTTTCCTAATCTCAAGCTCCCTTGTGAGGAAGTTCTCAAATATAGGAAATCCTCAAGCATGTATAGTAACTCTGATGTCAATTAATACAAAGAAGATTAAGATACAAGCATCTACACAAAAATAAATGAATCTCCTACTTTATTTACATAGTTAATCAGCCTGGATATCTACAACCCTAGTCAAGGGAATTATCCGCTCATGTTTATGCAACATTCCATGATAATCAATAAAGAAGACATTTAATTAATTGCAAAAAATAATAAGTAGAAAATCTGAAGTCTTCAATTAAATAAAAGCCCAAAAATCTCAAGAACACAATCTCAAAGATCAATATATGTAAAAACTAGTAAAAGTATTGTAAATGTGTGTAACATATTAAAGGAATAACCCTAAGGTATTTATATTATCTCAAAATAACCTAGCAATCCTAATTAAAACATAATAAGAAAAGTATGTTGGGAGAAGGTATGACTCACGTAGTCCACTCGTAAGATCTTCTTACGACTCATATAATGTTTTTCATATGTACTCCAGTGACTGATCTTTCAAGTCTTTAGGCCTCTATTGTATTTATAACTCATCCTCATGAGTCGTACCTTGTCCATACCACTTGTGGTCATCACTCATCACTAATTAGGCCATGATATTTCAATGCACTGGACACTAGCCTCTTCATGACTTATCTGTAAGAGTCATACTCAGATCTTTTGACTCGTCTTCTTCTGTGACTTCAACTCTAACTGTAAGTTTACTTTTTGTTCTCGGAATGATTGCTTCTCTAGACTTATAGCCTCATCTTACGGTTCGTACTCTCTAGTCGTACACACTCTTCACTTGACTTTTATTACTAATGTGCTTATGACTACACCTAAATGTGGCATAATGTGTTGACGACATGTGCTCGGACTTTTAGGATGTACAAACTTCATCTTTTTTCAGGGCTTTTTCTTCAAATTTCATTCCAAGACTATTATTCACCTTTTTTACCTACAACAACCACAAAACCACATGATACCTATAAAAATAACCTATGTATAAGCATAAATTCTTTTGTTTACAGCATCGAAAGTGTCATGTTTCCATGATTCATCAGTCTCCACGAAACATTAAACACAAGAATATCCTTAAAATGCAAACACCTCAAATCAGTAGCCAAAATAATCGAAGACTCCTCCACAAAGGTCATATGCTCATCTAACTGGACTAAGTCCTATCTAACCACATAAAATGGATCAGGAATATAATGCCATAACATAAAGACATGGAAAACTGGTTAAACAATTGCAAAATCCTAAGGTAAAGCTAACTCATAAGCTACCTCACCAATTATATGAAGAATCTCCAAAAGGCCAATGTATCGAGGACTGAGCATACCTTTCCTTTTGAATCTCATCGTACCCTTTATGGGAGATATAAGGATAAATACACAATAAACAACTCCAAATCTCAAGGAACAAAGCTTATGATCTTCATAGGCTTTTTGGCTACTGTAGGCTACCCTCAGCCTATCATAAATCACCTTGAATCTATCCAATGAGACCTAAAGAAAATATATACCATGAGGCCTCACCTAAAAAATATCAAACCACCCAACGGGAGAATGACATCTCCTACCATAAAATATCTCAAACCAGGCCATCTCAATACTTAAATGATAAGTGCTGTTATATGCAAACTCTGCCAAATCTAAGTGATGGTCTCATTGGCCTCCAAAATCCATAACACAAGCTTAGAGTATATCCTTAAATACTGAATAGTTTGCTAGGATAGGCCATCGATGTGTGGCTAAATGGATGTACTCAAATCCACTTGAATACCCAAGTCCCCCTGAAATCATCTCCAAAACCTCAAAGCGAACATAGAGCCATGATCTGAAATGATAGAAATGGGAACCCCATGAAAATAGACTATCTCTTACACATATATATGGGCTAATCTCTCAACACTGAAGGTAATTTGAAAAGGAATAAAGTGCGTTAATTAGTCAAACGATCCACAATAACCAAAATTCCATCAAAACCACGGGAGGTATAAGACAAACCACTAATGAAGTCTATTGTAATCCATTCCTATTTCTACTTAAGAATGGCCAACTTCTAAGTCAAACCACCAGGACACTGATGCTCGGACTTTACCTATTGACAACATAGGCAATGGCCATTTCCACTTGAGAATGGTAAACTTCTAAGTCAAACCACCAAGGAATGTCACTATATCAAGACAAAACTCACAGTTGTAGAATTTGGTAAACAATAAATGATCACTTAGAGTTTGGAGAACGATCCTCAAGGTTTACTGATAGGATATGAAAACACGATACATTTAATACTTAATACCATGAATTTATGCCTGGACTTAGGTTATTTTAGGAGTTATGATGTGCTTTTGTTCCTATTGGAGGATACATTGGTGGATGATAGTGCTTAGCTAAATGATGTAACAAAAGACTTATTCAGACCAAGTTACAAAAGGTATGAGTCCCTTCACGAGTCGTCAACACCTCATATGACATGTAGGTGAACTTGTAAGCACAACAGAATTAAAGGCCAAAAAGAAAAAATAAGTGTAGGTAATATAAGATTGGAGTCTCTAGTTGTAAGCAAGAATACAACCAATATAAAGAAGTTGTACATAAAGTAGAACAAAAGGAATAAAATTAAAATTGAAGTATTAGAACAATGTGAGTTGAAAGTCTGACTATATCTCATATGATCAAACAGTAAGCAGACTAGTCTCCAAAGGTGTAAAGAAAAAGGTCGCAAGTGGATACAAGTAAAGGCCATGAGTCTTCTGGTCAAGCTATGACTTGTGAGCATAAGTCATAAGTAGAACAAAAAATTAAAATCATGGAAGATCAGACACTAGAGTATATTCGAGAGGCATGGTAGGAATCCTAAGAAGACGGTGCGAGTGGATTAGAGAGTCATACCATGTGCGGACATAACTTTACCTTTTCCATTTTAGCAGGATTTCTAAGTATTTTTGAGATACTATGAGTACCCTAGGGTTTAGCTTTTATTTGGTTTTGTACTTTGATAATACTTTTACATACTTTACAATCATTCTTGAGATTTTGGTTTTTTATTCAATTGAATACATAAGATGGTCTTCATCTTTTTTGTTCAATTAATTACATGTTTTCTTCATTGATAATCATGGATTATTTTATGAACATGAGCGGTTAAATTCCCTAACAAGGTTTGTGGAAACCCTAGTGGATTAACCATATTAGGGAAATTGGAGATCCATATATTCTAAAGTAAATTTATGTATCTTAATCTTCATCATCATAATTGACCTTAGAGATACTGTAGAAGCTTGCGGATAGCTTTTATTAGTAAAAATCCTCACAAGGGAGTTTGTGATTGGGAAAAAAGGATTAAGGAAGAAATTTGAGATGCACTTCCATATTATTATCCCACCATCTTATCTAATCAACTCAAAACTTAAAAGGTGGGAGTTTAAATTTAGTCATAAACAAGGGGTAATAAGGAGACACCTTGAGACTAACAAGGTAAAGGGTGAGATTTATTAATATGTTCCCAAGACCGTTGATAATACATTACTTGTCAACTTCAGATGCAGAGCAACAGAATAGGTGGGTTGAATACGAGAAACTTACTGAGTTATCAATCAATGGGGAAAATAGTTCTAGTGTTCGTCTTCGACTATTTACAACTCAAAGCATTTAAGTTTGGACTACATACAATTAATTTCAAAATATCCCTATTTACTCTTTTGCAGTACTCGTGGATTCCATTAAGTGAAGATAAGTGCCTGCACTGCAAGGGAGAGTTCAAAGAGGTAGAACTATGATGATTACCACTTATCAACATCTTCAACCATATGATGAAGATGAAGACATGGGATATGTTGAACCTACTGAAACATGAGCCATCATTCCTTCTGCATTAAACCCAAATGTTAAATTTGACATTACCAGTGCTATGATATAATTTCTTAATTTTAATAGTGCATATTCGAGATCAACAACTTATGAGGAAAATATGCATCTTGCTAATTTTAATCAGATTTTTTAATCATGCTATTCCGTTGGTAGATTAGGAAGCTGTGAGACTATGCTTGTTCCCCTTTTCATTGACTGGAGAGGAAGTATTATGGGTAGGGTAACTTCCAACAGGTTCAATCACTACTTTGCATGAGTTGCGCTGATAGTTTTTGAACAGTTTCTTTCCTACATCAATGATGTTCAAGTTGAAATATGAAATCTATAATTTTAGACATTTTACTAAAGAATCCATGTATGGACATGATTTATATTCAAGAAGAAGCTGAGCATTGTACCTAATTATAAAATCAAAAGGTCTAACTTGTTGGAATTTTTTTAAAGGTCGCTAAATGTTAATTCTAGCGAAATGGAAGATACAATTTCAAAAGGTTCATTTATGCATCTTTTGTGAGATGTTACACAGGATATGCTTGATGATATTTTGATGACTAATAGATACTGGTATGATAGAGATACTGAGCATGGTCCTGGAATATATGTTATTGGAGTAGATAATACTTATACAACTATTCATAAAATGTTAGCACAAGAGGTTGCACAGTTTTGGGTAGATATTAGGCTGCTTATGAAATAATTTACAACAATGAGTGTTGAGAAAGTGAATACAGTTGTCGCACAGGGATAAACTTCTAGGACTTTTGAGATTGAATCTGAAGAGAAAGCAAAGTATCTTGATCATAGGTTGGCGGATTTCGAAGCCTAATGTCAAGGGTACCAAGGTTAGAACTATTATAATTACAAATATAGAAATAGAAATAGAGAGAGATGGTGATTGGTGATGTTAAGATGACTAGAAGAAGAAGAGAGAAAAGTACGTTCAACCAGGCAGTCATGATTTAGAATATAAAATAGAGGCAATGTTGTCAAAAGTAGTAAAAGGGCAAGAAACTCAATAGAGCAGTCTTAAATAGATTAAGGCAGAACTGTCAGGCCTGAATCAAAAAGTTGAGTCACATACTACCATAATTAAACAACTAGAATATCAGTATGGTAAGATGTCAGCTATATTAAATTAGAAGCAATATGGCACTATTATTAGTAACATAATTATGAATCCACAGAATGATGGTCACAACTATGCCATTATCACTTAAAGTTGTAAAAACAGTATGGATCTACCAGTACCAACTGTTGATAAGAAAAATAATGATGAAGATTATATTTATGTAGAATGTATTAGCAAGCAAGATACAAGAAAAGGTGAAACTGAAGAGCATATTCATAAGCCCATTTTGAGACCTCGCCCTTCTTTTCATCAAAGGATGGAAAATGAAAAAAGAAGAGGGTAAGTCTCAAAAAAAATTTTTTATGTTAAAAGAACATCAGTCTACATCCCACTTATATAGGAATTAGAGAAAATGTAAGGATATGGAAAATTCATGAAGGACATAATCACCAAGAAGAGGTTAGTTAGTTATGAGACAATCAACATAATTCATCTTTGCAGCACTGTAGCAACTAGATATTTGCAAAATAAGGAGGAGGATATTGGTGCTTTCACTTTACCTTGCACCATTGAATATTTTGACTTTGCTCATGCTTTATGGAATTTTGGCGCTAATATCAACCTCATGACATTAGAAGTATATAAGCAGTTGGGGTTGGGGACTCCTACTCTAACTACCGTGAGACTAGTGATGGCAGATAGGAGAGTGAAAAATCCAGTTGGTATTCTATTTGATGTATTGGTTAATGTGGCTTTTTTCATCTTTCTTGCTGATTTTGTGATATTAGACTATGATGTGGATTTTCAATTCCCAATTCTCTTGGGAAGACCTTTATTAGCTAAACAAAGGACATTAATTGATTTGGAGCTAGGATATCTAATGCTAACACTCAATGATGAACAAGTGATATTCAATGTATGCAAATCCATAAAGTAGCCAGATGAGTTAAGAGTTAAATTTCTAATTAATGAGTATGATGGAGAGAAAGACTCTTTCCATGATATTAATGTAGTAATAACTTGGGAATATACTTCTAATATTGTTCCTATTGAAGAAAGGTTAGGGGTTGAAGTTCTACCAGCTGTGATGATGAACCTTTATAGTGATGCTATTGAGGACTATGATGAGATAATATGTACACTATATTGTAGAAGTTCTTACACTTATGCACCAAAGAAGCTTTATTTGGATCTGAAGAATAGAACTACTCCACCTGCTCGTCCATATATGGAGGAGCCACCTATCTTAGAGTTGGAGTCTTTCCCTTCTCATTAGCGATATGCAGTTTTGGGGGTCAACAATACTTTACTGGTAAACATAGCAACTTATTTAGGGGAGACAGAAGTAAATGCTTTGATATCAGTGCTACAGAGATCAAGAGGGCCATAGGTTGGTTTATTGCATATATTATAGGTATACCGCGTTGTATTTGTACTCATAAGATTAAACTTAAGTTCGATGATATTCCAAGTATAGAGCATCAATATCAACTCAATCCTCCTATGCAGGTGGTGGTGATGAAAGAGATACTAAGGTGTTTAGATACTGGGGTATTGTATCTTATTATTGCTAATAAGTGGGTTAGTCCAATACAATATGTTCTAAAGAAAAGTGGTATTATTGTTGTGCCTAGTGAGAAGAATAAGCTAGTGCTGCTAAGGTCAATCACATGATTGAGAGTATTCATGGATTAGACAAGATGGAATGCATGGACTCAAAACGATCATTTTCCCAAACACTTCATAGACTAGATGTTAGATAGGTTATCAAATAATGGATTGTACTATATTCTTTATGGGTATTTAGGTTACAACCAAATCACTATTGCAGTTAAAGAACAAAAGAAGAAAAGCTTCACTTGTCCTTATGCGACTTTTGCGTTTAGACATATGCCATTCATTTTATATATTGCTCTAGAACCATTTCAGAGATATACGAGGTCAATCTTCTCTGACGTGGTAGAAGAAACCATCAAAGTATGTATGGATGATTTTTCAATCATTGGTGATTGTTTTGTTGACTGCTTCATTCACATAGCAAATTGTCTTAGAAGTTATGAAGAATGCTACTTGGTACTTAATTGAGAAAAGTGCCATTTTATGTTCAAACATGGTATAGTTCTTAGACACAAAATTTCAAATAGGGGTATTGAGGTAGATAGAGTGAAGATTGAAGTAATTAACAAATTACCTCCACCAATTTTTTTAAAGGGTGTTCGTAGTTTTTTGGTTCATATAGGGTTTTATTGGCGGTTCATCAAGGATTTCTCCAAATTTACAAATCCTCTTTGTAGCTTCTTGATAAAGAGGTGAAATATGAGTTTACTAAGGTAGGCTTGAAGCTTTTAAGCGTATAAAATAGAAGTTGATGACTACTCTAATCATTGTATCCCTAGATTGGTTCTTGCCTTTTGAGGTTATGTGTGATACAAATGGATAATCCCTAGGGGGTTGTACTAGGTCAACAAAAAAAAAGATCCTTCATCCCATCTACTATGTTAGCAAGGCACTAAATCATGCTTAAATGAACTACACCGTGACGGAACAAGGGTTATTGACAGTGGTTTTTACCTTGAGAAGTTTAGGTCTTATTTGATTGTGACAAAGGTGATTTTGCAAACTGATCATGCAACATTACGGTACTTAATGGTGAAAAAAGAGGCAAAGTTCGACTGATTAGGTTGGTGCTATTGATACAAGAATTTTATTTTGAGGATAAGGACATGAAAGGCACAGAGAATAAAGTTGTGGATCATTTGTCTCGACATGAGGAGGAAGTTATGAAGAATATTGAAGATGGATTAGCGATTGATGATATTTTTCCAGATGAGCAGATATTAGCAGCTTCCCAAGATCTAATTACACGGTTTGCAGACTATGCAAATTATCTAGCAAGTGATCTAATCCTAGAATATCTTTCCTCTTATAAGAGAATGAATTTTATGCATTAGGTAAGGAAATGTTTCTGGGATGAGCCTTATTTATTAAAAAATTGTGGTAATGGGAATATTCTTAGATGCATACCTGAATTGGAGAAGATAAGTATACTTGAGGCTTGATATTCTTTACCTGTTGGGGATCATCTTTGAGGAACCCATAAAACCCATAAAATTTTGCAATATGGGTATTATTGGCAAACAACCTACAAAGATACACATGATTTTGCTTCTGTGTATAATCAGTGTAATTGACAAGGTAACATATGTAGATACCATGAACTTCCTATGACTCATATCTCAGAATTAGAATTGTTTGATGTATGGGGTATAGACTTTATGTGTTCTTTTGTGTGTTCTTTTGGAACGATATATATACTTTTTGATGTGGATTATGTTTCTAAATTGTTGAAAGCAATTGCACTACCCAACAATGAATTATGTAGGGTCACTACATTCTTGAAAAAACACATATTTTTCTAATCGTGTATTTAAAATTCTGCTTGAGAAATGTGGAATGAAACATAAGGTGGCAATACCTTTTCATCCGCAAACTAGTGGATAGGTTGAGGTATGCGATAAAGAAATCAAGTCCATCTTAGCAAAGTCATTAAATGCCAATAGGAATGATTGGTCAAGAATATTAGAAGATGCAATTATGGGCTAACTGAACAACTTTCAAGACCCCAATTTGTGCTTCACCTTATCAGCTAGTGTATGGAAAGGTTCTCACTTCCCTATTGAGCTTGAACATAAAGCACTGTGGGCTTTAAAGAAGCTGAATTTTGAGTTGCAAGATGCAGCCAAGTCAAGGATAAATAGTATGAATAAGTTGGATGAATTACACTATGGGATTATGAAAGTTATACACTTTGCAAAGAAAAGATGAAGTTGCATCATTATAGCCAAATTGAGAAGTGAATCTTCAAAATAAGTGACAAGGTATTTCTCTATTATTAAAGGCTTTGCTTGTTTCCAGGTAAGTTGAAGTCTAGATGCTATGGTCCCTATACTATGCTTACAGTGATCCCATATGGTTCTTTGAAATTAAAGCGGGATGGTGAAACCCCGTTCAAAGTGAGTGGGAAAAGAGTCAACCACTATATGGGTAACACTAAGAAAGTAAAAGTGATTTTTGAGATAGACCTTAGTGAAGGCTGAGTAATTAAGTTAATTATGTTGTACTGCTACTTTAAATCAAGCACTGCATAGGAGGCAACCCATGAGGATAGTTTGTGAAATTTGATTACCCAAATTCACCACGTCATAAAGTGATGTTCAACCTTGCACTGTGTGGGAGAAAACCCATGTTTTTTTAATGATTTATTCAGAGGGTAACATGTTTTCTCAGTGTTCGTGCATGGCTAAATATTGAAAGAAAGAGTCAAAATATTCAAGATAGTAGGTTATACAAACCCTTCACAAATAGTATCTTAATAGCACAAATTTTGAGTAAGAGTCGTAAGGACTTGGGAGACTAAGCAGAATCAGGTAAAAGTTTCTCGAGTCTTTACAACTCTTAGAACGAGTCGTACCGTTAAGGTACGACTTATCAAATTAAGTTGTATCTACTCTAGAATCTAGGCAAGTTCCCAACTCTATATAATTTGATGAAAAAACCCATAAGCTTGGGTACGAGTGATACATATGACACGTACACAAGATTATCAGGTTAGGGTCTCTGGTCAACCCAGTCCAACACTTGATTTAAATGTCAAAAGGGCACCCGATAATGGGTACCCGAGATTCGAATCACCCACAATCAAACAATACCTCCATTGTTGACCAAATTATAAGATTCAAAGAAACGCAAAAACACTTTGAATCAGATACCAACTTGCTCCGATTCCCTTACATTGCATGAATTAGACATGAATTTTAGGAAGAAAATTTAAAATAAGGAAAAACTTAGAAATTAACCAAACACATACAATGCTCCCCAAAGCTGCATAGTCTCCTAATCAAGTGGCCAAAAAGGGAAAGAAAAAGGCACAATCTTCATGTTTTGAGGTTACTAATTTATTTAGCGGTAGCGGTAACCTGTACTAACACCTAATGAAGGACAAGGTTGACTCAAAAGACAAAAAAGCTGAAATGGAGAAGAAGGTAGTAACTCCAGAGGAAACACCTCCATGGGACCAAAAAGAAAGAACCCAACTACCTCTCCTCCTTACTCAGCTCCACCTTTGGAGATAAAAGATAAATCAAAGTCCAATTCAGAGAAAGTAAGATCAGAGAATGTTTTTGAAGAAAAGGTTGATGCTACCCCAATTGATCTACAATACCCTCTACTAGATCTCATACCTTCTTTTGTAACCATCATTGAATTATGGGGGTACCCCGGTATTCAAGTTAGATATAATGTTAGCCTGAGTAGAGTTTGGAATGGAAAGATCAAAATAAAATTGTACCTAGAAAGATGGCTGAATAATACAAAAATGGAAAAATTACGTAGGTATGAGGCAAATTTCAGGCAGTATGTTTTTTACTACATGACCAGATCATCCAAAAGATATAGTGTTGTATTAGTGCACGAGTTCTATGCCACGTACAAGGGCGACCTACAAAGATAATACCCACATGGACAACTGTAGAGGGGTGGAGACCCTATAATTCCATTATTTTTTTGAGGTGTGTGAGTCGATGTCTCTCCATGCAATATTTTTAGATTCTTGTACGGACAAATTATCATCCTTCTGTAAACATAGGTTAAATGGATTACCATCAAGAGGAGATGAGAAAAATTACTTAGAAGCAGATGGGGTCAGATGAGAAGCTGGGTTATTTTCGATGGATTACTTGTCAGATCGCGCTGAATGGTGAAAATATAGTATGGATAGTTGTGTAAGACCCCACAAAATTATAAGCTTAACTTAGTCCATTAAAGCTTGAAAAGAGGTCCCAAACTTAGAAATTTCAGCCAAGAATTTATACTTAGAAGTATTTTAGCCTTCGTAAGTTGTAGATCCTATTTCATGACCCTTATGACCTTAAAGTATTTATTTTTAGGCTAATTTATGGTAAGGAATATTAGTAGGTCACTTCGGCTGAGTTTTGGATTTGTCAAACCTCGTTTGAACCATGTTTAGGTGAGAAAAACAGTGGGTCAATGCGATCTCGACACGTTGTGTCACCTATCACGTCAATAGACAATTTACCCCCAGTTTTCAAAATAATTCCAGTGAACCAATGCATACTCGATGTGGTGCGTTTGCCATTACATTAATGCCATCGACGCGGTGCATCAGTCTGCACGTCACTGGGCATAGTTTTTGCTCTTTTAGTTTTGCATCCAGAGGGGTATTTTGGTAAATTTCCCCAATCCTATTGAACCCCAAAACACCTAATTAAACCTTTATAAAGGAAAATTTCACTTATTCTATCTAAAATCCTTGCAAGAACAAACCCTAAGGGATCTAATTTAAAATTCAATATCCAAGGATGCTCCCCCAATCTTCACGAATTCAAGCACTAAGGTATGTGATGTGTTCATCCAAGAGTTTCCTTATATTCTTGGAGTTCAAGAAACTCTTTTAAACTACAAGTTAATTGATTTCATGAATTCCATGTGGGATTTGAGTGTATTCATGATTATGATGTTAATTGTGTTCTAATCTATGGTTTATTTTAAGTTTCATGTAAAATTATTTGTCATGTGTGTAGTATCATGTGAATTCATGTTAAAGTCCCATGATTGTCTAGTTGGTATTTGAAATTATGATGCCTACATGTTATTTAGCTTCATGTTCTTAGATTATGTTCCCCAATAGCTTGATAAATTGCTCATGTGAATTAAATGTGAAAATCATGACATACTAGCACATGTGCAAGCTTATGTCTTTCAAATATTTGATAGAATGCCTCATTGAACGAGTTGTAAGAAAGTGAACATTTTGATGCTTTTTAAGTTTATGCTATGCATTACTTTTCATGCTATCGAGTCCTGGGGTGTTTAATACACAAAAATTTAGCTACTTACCAAGAGTTATAGTAGATATAGAATAGTCTCAGTGGCATCAAGAATAGTAGTACTCAATAATCAGTCACAGTTTTAGTGCGGTATATAGTTTAGAACTCAATAGTATTTCTTCAGTTAGCAAGACGCAGTAAACTCAGTCCAGTCCAGTTAGATAATCCGATCAGTAACAGTTTAGTATAGTCTAGTACAATTTAGAAATCAGTTCAGTGTCTATTAAGTTGGGAGTAAGATTTAGCACTGAGCGAGTGCAGGAATAAAGACTTTCCCCATCAGAGAGGTAGAGTCGTTAGTAGCAGTCTGTACTCCAGAACTGTGTAGACAACATAAGATGAGGAGTCACCCACCAGACTGGTTTGACTACCTCTCAAGGGCCACCCGTTAGATTAGGATTGGCTTCACCCTGGTGTCACCCGTTAGTTAGACTTGGAATCTTAGTTTTCTAGTGTTAGTACCTATGACATGGTATTAGCACCCTTCCAACTGGGGTCACAGTTTGGACCCCTATAAACTTAAATTTTTGGTATGTTGGTTAAATGATTATTTCCCATAGTTTTAGTTTCAGTCTCAACATAGAATTTTGTTCAGTTCTACAGATTCAGGACTATCAGACTCAGTCACCCAACTCAGTATAGAACTTAGTTCTGCTCCACAAAATCATGATTGTCAGAAATAGTCACTCAATTATCAGTTTTACAGTATTAGCAAACTCAGATATTAGTTAATCAATATTTATATCTCAGTATCCAGTGTTAACATGATCTCATTTATAGTTTATGTATTCATTTATGTACACTCCTTTAGTTACGTCCATGTTACTCAGCCAGTTGTTGTCCATGCATATGAACCCATGTATATATTCCTACCTCACCTAGCATACCAGTACATTCAAAGTACTGATGCATACTTTTGTTTTGTGCTATAATGTCTTATATCATAGGTTCAGACACACGAGGTGCTGACCACCCTTAGCAGCCCGGATTATCAATAATAGATTTAGTGGTGAGTCCTTATAGTTCCAGGACGATGTTATCTTTTAATATTTTAGTAGTTTAATGCATTCTATTGATGGAGTTAGCTGGGGTCTTGTCTCATCAACTCCATATTCAAATAGTTAAAGGCTTTCAAACTAGAGTATTATAGACAGATATTTAGTTTTTAGTATTCAATTATTAGTATTCACTATTTACTTTTGTAATGCCCTAATTTTCTAAATCGGAATGCTACACGGTGCTCGTGACCTCAAGGGACCATAAGCTAACCCATGACTGATATTTGTACCTGTACGCTACATATATAATGTAATAATATGGAAAACATGAACATGTAGGCCATAAGGTTCAACTAAATAAAAAATCTATCAAAACATAATATCCATATAGGTAGAAGATGCCCAAAACAATTGAAAACTAAATCAAATTTGAATATAAGTCTGAATATTGAATCTGAAAGCCTCTAAGTACTGTTTGAATAAGGAGTTGAAGGAACATGTATCCAACTAACTCCGTCTAGCAAAATTGAGCAGAAATAATAAATGAAATGAAATAATATCGCCCTCGAATGGATGAGGACTCACTACAACTCTATGGTTAGATGCTACTGCTGATCTGGAGCTCATGTCTTTGAACCTATGGTGTAACATGAAAGAAAGCACCATAGAACAAATTCATCAGTACAACTGGAGTACTGAGTATACGAGTGAGGCAGGCTAATGAAAAGGGTTTACATGCATGAACAATGCTAACTGACTGATTAATATGAATGTGACAGCATAAACATACATCCATAGTAACTAAGATCATAAGTACGTGATATCTAGATCTGTATGCTAATACATGTTTTACTGATAACTGACATGGATAAAACTGTAGTTTTGATAACATAGGAGACTGTATCTGACAGCCATAAATGTAATGGAACTATCTGAGTTCCTCACTATAACTAAATTTAACTGTATCTGATGTCCTAGTATACTGATATCTAAAGAACTATCTGTGTTCTTTTACTGAGACTAAGTCTGAAACTGTGGGAGGTAGTTGTTTAACCGACATGCCCCATATATGACATTATGGCTAAGATGGGGTCCAATCTCTGCCCTGATGGGAAGAGTGTCAATACCGCACAATTGGTAAGGACAATATGTAAGCAACCCTCTTATAACAGGTAACTCTAGTAAGAATAGTGGGAACCATCATATAATAGGTTAATCCACCTCATCTACCCTCATATAACAGGATGCGATGTCTCAACCTATGCTGGCTACATAATTCTGGAATGCAAGGATGACTGCTAAGAATCAAACCCTCATATACCGGTGAGTTCCCATCCTTGGGTTCAATCGATGCTAACTCCTACTCCCATATGAAGAGACTAAACATAATTTAACTAACTGTACATAAGTAGAACTTACTAAATTCAGTTGACTGATGGAATACTACTGAACTCTGATAACTGACTGAGACCATGAGGTTACCTGAGTCACATGATTGACTGAATTCTACTGAATCATGGCTTGATTTTTTATATCGTGAAACATGACATGGTTCTAGGCACACAACTATAGTTTTCGGGTATGAATAACCCCCAGGACTCGATGGAAGGAAACTGACACAACATGACTAACTTGATCATCAGATAGGAGTCCACAATTCACATTATAAAAAATAGAGGATATTATATATCATGTAGTTCCTCAACATATTAAGCATGGTAGGGAGTGCATAGCTATATTTCTTGTGCATATTGTATATCTCCATTATGATACATGCTTCATACCACAATAATAGCAACACTTGAAAAGCATGGAATTCCTATTAAAGTATATAGCTAACATGGACTTGTCATTTAGACATCATAGAACCATATAAACATTAATTTCTAGCATGTTAATCATTTTATCGAACACCTTGCATGCATTCTTTAAGGCATAGGTTTGTCTCATAACTTGTACCATTTTACACCACTAAGGTTCATAGTTTTCAACTAACAAGCATATATATTCCATTAAAACACCTCTAAATATCATCTTTAAACTTAAAGAACAATTATCAACATGTACATGCTCATATCACCACAAAAAGTTCACAAAATAGTATTTAAAACATGGTTCTTGAGCTCTATCAATGGATTGGATCCATAGATGGCCACTACGCATACCTTAGTGATTGAATCTTGAAAGAGATCTAATGTTTCTTAAGGTTCTTGAAGAATTCCTTAGGCTTTCTGTAGAGGAGATGATCATGATAGAAAACTCTAATCTTGTGGTTGAGAGTGTAAGAGAAGGTTTTTAAGATGCTTAACTGAAGAAAAATAGGAAAAATTACCCCTCTTTAGGGTTATAAGTCTTGAAAGGTGAAGCAAAATACTAAAATACCCTTATAAAATAAATTCTCAGTTGCTGAAAATCATAGCTGATGACATTTGTGACAAGGCGTCAAAAATGTGGTAAGCCATCAAAAATGTCATCACACAGGAGCTGAAATTGATGGTTTCGGCCTAAGTCTGACAACATTTGTGACAAGGCATCACAAATGTGGTAACCTACAATGAATGTCGTCACTTAAGAGCTAGTTTCTGCCTAAGGCTGACAACATTTGTGACAAGGTGTTACAAATGTGGTAAGCTACCACGAATGTCGTCACTTAGGAGCTGGTTTCTGCCTGCTGGTGTCTGCCTAAGGCTGATGACCTTCTTTATAGGGCGTCACAAATATGGTAAAATACCACGAATTTTGTCACACTGTTTCCAGCCAGACATGCTAGAGTAAAATAGGAATAACTCTTTGCTCCAATATCAGATTAGGGTAAAATTAATATCATTGGAAAGATAATTCAATTATCTATCTTTTTATAGGTCATGACCTCAAAAATTTTTAATATAATGAGAGATATTCTCATTTGAAGTTTACTATACCAATGTCCTTCTCAAGAATTCAATCGGTTAGGAATGTTTTGATTCGTCTGATAGCTGGGAGTTATTTAAAACCTTAATATAAATCTAACTTACTCATAAAACTATAAAAGAACCATGATGTACTATGAATGATATTGGTACATGGCTCTAATAGTGGTTTGGATTTTTTGGGGTATTACAATATCTCCCCCTTTGAAACATTTGTCCTTGAATGATGACTGCTTAAGATGGGAGAAAATATAAAACAATGCTTCCACTGATCATGCTCAACTAGCACATGATTTTAGGACTAAATTGAATTCCAAACTAAATATAACCTAACTGAACATGCATATCTGATGCATGACTGATAAGCGGAACTCATGAATGCATGATAAGATATGTACTAATACTTGATACCAATTTTATACTGGAATTTTGAATATGTGACTGAATAAGATTAAGGAAAATGGTTACCTCGAGCTAAGTCTAAATTAGAGGAGACAAGATGAGGGTACTTTGTTATCATGTCTTCTTCTGCTTCCCAAGTAGCTCCCTCTATGGACTGATTCCGCCAAAGAACCTTGACTAGAGGGACTTCTTTGTTCCTCAGCCTATGAGTCTGATAGTCAAGGATTTCGATTTGAATCTCTTCATAAGAGAGGCTATTCTGAATGTCAATGCTTTGAATAGGGACTACCACTTTTGGGTCACCTATGCACTTCTTGAGCAAAGAGACATGCAAGACTGGATGAATTGAGGCTAGATCTGAATGAAATTCAAGCTCATAGGTTACCTTGCCAAAGTGACTGAGAATCCTAATGGGATCGACATATAGTGGACTAATCTTTCCCTTCTTTCCAAATCTCTTCACTCCCTTCCTGGGAGAGATGTTGAGATAGACATAGTCATCAACCTCGAATTCGAGATCTTTTCGACGAACATCTGCATAAGACTTCTGTCGACTATGAGCAGCCTAAAGTCTTTCTCTGATTAACTAAACTGTCTCTAAGGCATCAAATACTAGGTCAGGCCCTATGACTGCGGTCTCACTAACTTCAAACTAACCGATCGGAGACCTACATCTCCTACCATAAAGAGCTTTAAATGGAGCCATCTGAATACTGGAGTGATAGCTGTTGTTGTATGCGAACTCTATCAAAGGCATGTGGTCATCCCATCTTCTCTTGAAATCAATTGCACATGCCCTTACCATATCTTCTAGAGTCTAAATGGTCTTTTCTACTTGACTATCTATCTGAGGATGAAACGTTATACTGAGATGAACTAAGGTACCAAGACCCTTTAGGAACGCTTTCCAGAAGTTAGAGGTGAACTGGGTACCTCTGTTTGAGATGATAGATAGTGGAACACCATATAATCTGACTAACTCCCTAATATAGAGTTTGTAATAATCCTCAGCTAAGTAAGAGGTACGAACTGGAAGAAAATGAGCTGACTTGGTCATTCTGTCTATAATGACCCAAACTAAATCATGCTGATGACGTGTTCTAGGCAAACCCATCACAAAGTCCATGTTAACTTATTCCCACTTCCAAGAAAGAATATTGAACTCCTGCATGGAACCACTATGTTTCTAATGCTCTATCTTAACCTGCTAACATGTAGATCACTTAGCCACAAACTCTGCAACGTCCCTCTTCATCCTACACCACCAATAGATCTCCCACAAGTCACAGTACATCTTAGTGGCCCCTGGATGAATAGAGTATCATGCACCATACGCTTCCACAGGAATTTAATGCCTTAAGTCATCTACACCAGGAACACACAGATGACCCTGACAACAAAGAACACCATCTTCCCCTTGGGAGAAAACCTCTACTTCCTAACTCTAAACTGACTCTTTTAGATTGAAAAGGCTAGGATACCTGTCTTGCTTCTCTTTCACCTCAGAAACTAGAGATGACTTTGAACTACTCTGAACACATACACCACCCTCTGGAGAGTCAACTAAGCAAACTCTTAGTCTGGCAAGCTGATTAATCTCCTGAGCTAATTTCTTCTTACTATGGTCAACATAGGAAACACTACTCATGAACAGTCTATTGAGTGAGTCAGCCACTATATTGGCCTTGCCAAGATGATAAAGAACACTCATGTCATAATTCTTCAAGAGCTCTAACCACCTTCTCTAAGGAAGATTGAGATCTTTCTAGGAAAAGACATACTGAAGGCTCTTATGATCTATGAAGACTTCTACATGAACTCCGTATTGATAATGCCTCCAAATCTTTAAGGCAAAGACAACTGCTGCTAACTCAAGGTCATGAGAAGGATAATTCTTCTCATGGGGCTTTAACTGTCTGGAGGTGTAGGCTATGACTCTACCATGCTGCATGAGGAGATAACCTAAACCTACTCTAGATGCATCACAATATCCTACGAATCTATCGGAACCATCGGGAAGTGCTAAAACTGAAGCTGAGGTGAGTCGAGTCTTCAACTCTTGAAAACTCTACTTGCAATGTTTTGCGCACTGAAACTTGACCCTTTTCTGAGTCAATCTGGACATAGGAGATGTAATAGAAGAAAATCTCTCGATAAACCATCGGTAATAGCCAGCCAAACCCAAGAAACTCCTGATATCTAATGGAAAGATAGGGCGAGGCCTATTTTTTACTTCTTTGGTTTTTTGAGGATCTACTCTAATTCAACCACCGGAACTAATGTGGCCAAGGAATGCTACTGAGCTTAGCCAAAATTCGCAGTTACTAAACTTTGCTAACAACTGGTGATCCCTGAGAGTCTGAAGAACAATTATGAGATGGTGTAAATGATCATGCTTTGTGCAAGAATAGACCATAATATCATCTATGATGACTATGATGAATATGTCCAAGTACTGCTTGAACACCCAGTTCATCAAGTCCATGAAAGCTGTAGGGGCATTGGTAAGACCAAAGGACATCAGTAGAAATTCAAAGTGACCATACCAAGTATGAAAAGTTGTCTTCGGAATGTCACATTCTCTAACTCTAAGCTGATGATAGCCTGATCTGAGGTCTATCTTGGAAAAATAAATGGCACCCTAAAATTAGTCAAACAGGTCGTTTATCCTAGGTAGTGGATACCTATTTTTGACCGTGACCTTTTTGAGTTGACGATAATCAATACACATTCTAAGAGAACTATCTTTCTTGGTCACGAATAAGACTGGCGCACCCCATGGGGATACACTGGGCCTGATGAATCCCTTATCTAAGAGATCCTTCAGCTGATCTTTCAGTTCCTTGAGTTCTACTGGTGCTATTCGATATGGTGGAATAGAAATAGGCTAAGTATCTGGTAGAAGGTCTATGTCGAAGTCTATTTCCCCTTTGGGAGGAATGCTTGGAAGATCATTGAAAAAGACATCTAAATATTTATTAACCACTGGGACTGATTTGAGACTGGGAGATTTGGAACTGGAATCCTTAACATTCACGAGATGATACACACACCCCTTAGAAATCATTTTCCTTGCTCGAAGGTAGGAAACAAGCTAACCCCTGAAAGACAAAGTGCTACCCTCCTACTCTAGGAAGGGCTCATTCAGGAATTAAAACCAAACTATCCTGTTTCTTCATTCAACTATGGCATTGCAGGAATAAAGCCAATCCATGCCGAGAATGACATCAAAATCAGTCATCTCTAACTCGACTAAACCTGTTGATGTGGATTTCTGAAATATCATAACCGGGTAGTTCCTATATACCCGCCATGCTATGATGGTTTTACCCAATGGGGTAGAGACTGAAAAGGGCTCTGCTAAAATTTTGAGACTGATTCTTGAATTGCCTGCTATATATGGAGTGACAAAAGAAAAAGATGCTTCTGGGTCTAGCAAAGCATAAACATAAACATGGAAAATCATTAACATACCAGTAACGACATCAGGGGAATTTTCCTGATCCTGTTGGGTCTGAAGAGCATAGAGTCTATTTAGGCATTGCTCACTAGTAGCACTGGAAGTGGCACCCTGCAGGTTCGGGCGACTGAACTGAGCCATGGAATGATTTTGCTAACACTAAGGACTTAGCTGAGGAGAGTTCCTAACTCTGTGGCCTATCTTGCCACAACCAAAACAATTGCCTTGACCCGCTCTGCACATACCTTGATGGTGCTTACTATAGGTCTGACACTGAGGATAAGTGCGGGCACTAATAACACTCCTCTAAGCTTTAGAGCCTCGTGCCCTGTCTCTGTTGTCGTCCTTGAACTTTGGCACTGGGGCACTAGTGGAGGAAGGGGCTGGAACTACTAACTTAGGAAGAAATAGGGAACAATTTACTCTCCTTAGTTTACGCTAAGTAAAATTGAAACTGCCTGCTCTTGCTCTCTTGTTCTGCCTCTCCCTATTCTTAACCTTCTGCTCTTCTATCTGTTGAGCGTAGGTCATGAGCCTGGATAACGTCATATCACTATTCAGTATTGCAGACCTACACTCATTTACTACGTTATCATTCGCCCTTGACACAAACTTGCTCATCTTAGCCCTATTATCTACAACCACATGAGGGGCATATCTGGCTAGCTGAGTAAATCTAAGAGAATAATCTCTAATTGTCATATTTCCCTGCCTGAGATTGATAAACTCAAGAACTTTGGCCTCTCTCAGCTCTTAGGGAAAGAATCTGTCTAAGAAATTCGTGACAAATTCTTCCCATTCAACAGGTCCTCTAACCTTTCTACTAACCACTACTTGTACAAAGAGTGAGCGACATCCTGTAATTGGTATGTGGCTAACTCAACACTCTGAGAAGAACTGACTCCCATGATATCAATGACCTTCTATACTTAGTCAATGAATTCCTGAGGATCCTCATCTAGCTTAGACCCAAAGAAGGACGGAGTGTTCATTCGGGTAAAGTCCCGAATCCTAGCTGCTGCAGAATTGGCCACTGGGTTGGCCGAAATGACAGCTGGTCATTTATTCTTGGCAGTTACAGACTGAGAAAGAGTGGCAAATATGTTCCAGTACTCCACATGAGCAACATGTTCGCCCAAAGGATCTTTGGGCTGAGGCGCTGGCTGATTTCTTCTCTTTGGAGGCATATTTCTGAACTAAGAGAAGAGCGGATTAGACTGAGAGACTGACTTGAAATTATGCTTACTAGCATGATATGAATACTGAAGAAAGAGAACTATTCCTAAAATATCTCATAGCCTTCTGTACATAAATGTGGCGCGTAACACACCCGTGTACAAGACTCAAGAAGATATGCCTTTCAGACTTCCTAGGACTCTATTGAATCTTAGGCTCTGATACTAAGTTTATAATACACCAATTTTCTGAATCGGAATGCTACACGGTGCTCATGACCCAGAGGGACCACAAGCTAACCCATGACTAATATTTGTACTTGTACACTGCATATATAACATAATAATATAGAAAACATGAATATGTAGGACATAAGGTTCAATTGAATAAAGAATTTGTCAAAACATACTATCCATATGGGTGGAGGATACCCAAAATAGCTGAAAACTGAATCAAATTTGAATGTAAGTCTGAATATTGAATCTGAAAGCCTCTAAGTACTGTCTGAATAAAGAGTTGAAGGAACATGTCTCCAACTAAGTCCATCTAAAAAAACTGAGCTGAAGTAATAAATAAAAATAATAATATCACCCTCGAGTGGATGAGGACTCACTGCAACTCTATGGCTGGATGCTACTGCTGATCTGGAGCTTGTGTCTCTGAACCTATGGTGTAACATGAAAGAAAGAAACATAGCATAAATGCATCAGTACAACTAGAGTACTGAGTATACGATTGAGGATGGCTAATGCAAAAGGGTTTACATGTATAAACAATGCTAACTGACTGACTGATATGAATGTGAGAGCATAAACATACATACATAGTAACTAAGATCGTAAGTATGTGATAGCTAGATCTGTACGCTAATACATGGTTTACTGATAATTGACATGGCTAAAACTGTAGTTATGATAACATGGGCGACTGTATCTGACAGTTTTAAATCTGATGAAACTATCTGAGTTCCACACTATAACTAAATTTTACTGTATCTAACAGTCCTGGTATACTGATATCTGAAGAACTATCTGAGTTCTTTTACTGAGACTGAGTCTGAAACTATGGGAGGTAGTTGTTTAACCGACATGCCCCATATGTACCATTATGGCTAAGATGGTGTCCAATCTCTGCCCTAACTGGAAGGGTATCAATACCGTGCCACTGGTAAGGACAACAAGTAAGCAACCCTCATATAACAGGTAAATCTAGTGAGAACGGTGGCAACCCTCATATAACAGGTTAACCCACGTCATCTACCCTCATATAACAGGCTATCTGTCTCAACCTATTCAGGCTACATAGTTCTGGAATGCAAGGATAATCGCTAAGAATCACACCCTTATATACAGGTGAGTTCCCATCCTTGGGTTCACTCGGTACTGAGATTGAACATAATGTAACTGATTGTACGTAAGTGGAACTTACTAAGTTTTATTGACTAACGGAATACTTCAAATATCTAATAACTGACTGAGACCATGATGTTTCCTTAGTCACATGACTAACTGAATTCTACTGAATCATGGCTTAATTTTGTATATCGTGAAACATGACATGGCTCTAGGCAGACAACTCTAGTTTCCGGGTATGAATAACCCCAAGACTCGATGGAAGGAAACTGACATAACATGACTGACTTGATCATAATATTGGAGTCCACAATTCACATTATCATAAATAGAGGATATTATACATCATGTAGTTCCTCAATATATTAAGCATAGTAGGGAGTGCATAGCTATATTTCATGTGCATATTGTATATCTCCATTATCTTATATGCTTTAACCATAACAATAGCAAGACATGAAAAGTATGGAATTTATATTAAAGTATATAGCTAACGGTACTTGTCATTTAGACATCATAGAACCATATAAACATAAATTTCTAGCATCCTAAGCATTTTATCGAACACCTTGCATGCATTATCTAAGGCATAGGTGTTTTTCATAACTTCTACCATTTTACAGCAACTAAGGTTCATAGTTTTAAACTAACAAGCATATATATTCCATGAAAGCACCTCTAGATATAATCTTGAAACTTAAACAACAATCATTAAAATGTACATGCTCATATCACCACAAAAAGTTCACAAAATAATATTTAACACATGGTTCTTGAGCTCTATAAATGTGTTGGATCCTTAGATGAACACTACGCATACCTTAGAAATCTTCAAAATGATCTAATATTTCTGAAGGTTCTTGAAGAATTCCTTAGGCTTTCTCTTGAGGAGATGGTCTTGAGAGATAACCCTAATCTTGTGATTGAGAGTGTAAGAGTAGGTTTTTAAGATACTTAACTAAAGAAAAATACACAAAATTGTGCCTCTTTAGGGTTATAAGTCATGGAAGGTGAAGGAAAAGACCAAAATACCATTATGAAATAAAGTCCCAATTGCTGAATATCATAGCTGACAACATTTGTGACAAGGCGTGAAAAATGTGGTAAGCCATCAAAAATGTCGTCACACAAGAGCTAGAATTGATGATTTCTGCCTAAGTTTGATGACATTTGTGACAAGGCTTTACAAATATGGTAAGCTACCACGAATGTCGTCACTTAGGAGAAGGTTTTTTCCTAAGGCTGATGACATTTTTGAAAAGGCATGATAAATGTGGTAAGATACCATGAATTTCGTCACTTAGGAGCTGGTTTATGCCTGAGGCTGATGACCTTCGTGATAGGGCATCACAAATATGGTAAGCTACTATGAATGTCATCACATAGGAGCTGGTTTCTACTTAAGGGTGACGACCTTCATGATAGGGCATAAAAAATATGGTAAAATACCACGAATGTCATCAATTAGGAGCTGGTTTCTTCCTAAGGTGAAAGACCTTCGTCATAGGGCGTCACAAATGTTGTAAGCTACCACGAATGTCGTCACACTATTTCCAGCCTGACATGCTGGAGTAAAATAGGAATAAATCTTTGCTCCGATATTGGATTTAGGAGAAATTGGTATTGTTGGAAAGATAATTCAATTATATATCTGTTGATAATTCATGAGTTAAAAAATTACAAGTATAATGAGAGATATGCTCTTTGAAGTTGACTATACCAATATCCTTTTCAAGAATTCAATCGGTAAGGAATGTTTTGACTCTTCTGATAGCTGGGAGATATTTGAAGCCTTAATATACATCTAAATTACTCATAAAACTATAAAATAACCATGTTGTACTATGCATGAGCTTGGTACATGGCTCTAATAATGGCTTGGATTTTTCGGTGTATTACAACTTTTAGTTGTGAACCTTATGATGACTTTGTCCTAATTGCCATATTTTCTTTGCTATTATAATTATGATAGTGTGACTATACAGTGCTCACCGTAGATATCAGTCATGGGTTAGCTTGTGATCCTTCAAGTTCATAAGCATCATGTAGCCTCCGAGGTACAGACTTGAGGCATTACAAACATGGTATCAAAGCCAGGTTTAATAGATTCCTAGGGAGTCTGAAAGCCGCATCTAGTAGAGTCTTGTGTATGTGTGTGTAGCACGCCACACTTATGGAGTAGATACTATGAGATGTTTTTAGGAAAAGTTCCCTTCATTCAGTGTTTATATCATATGAGAGCATGAAATAAAAGTTAAACACTCAGTCTAATCCTTTTCTTTCTTCCGATTATAGAACATCCCTCCGAAGAAGAATAAAAGAAGAACAGGAAATTAGCTCGCCCCTCAAACCGTTCAGGCAAATCCTCTGGATGAGTATGTCTCCCATGTATAATTTAGGGATGCATTTACTACTCTAGCCTATTCATTTAAAGCCTACAATAAATGCCAAGCTGCCATTTCGGCCAAGCCAATGGCTAATATTGCTGCAGCTAGGATTCGATACTTCACCTAAATGAACCCTCCCCTATTATGAGGATCTAAGGCAGAAGAGGATCCACAGAAGTTCCTCAATCAGGTTAAAAAGTTGCAAATATTGTGGGAGTAACTACCAGTGAAAGTGTTGAGTTAGCTACATATCAGCTACAAGATGTAGCTCATATGTGGTTTAAGTAGTGAAAGGTAGAAAGGGGCACTGATCCAGAGCTTATAGAATGAGAAGAGTTTGCTATTTCTTTTCTTGGTAGATTCTTTCCCTTAAAGCTGAGATAATCCAAGTTGTTAGAGTTCATCAATCTCAAGCAAGGCAGTATGAGTGTGAAGGAGTATTCCCTTAAGTTTACTCTATTAGCCAGGTATGCTCCCCATGTAGTAGAAGAGAATAGGTCTTGAATGAGCAAGTTTTTGTCTAGGGTATTTGATAGTGTGGTCAAGGAGTGTAGGACTGCAATATTAATTAAGGAGATAGATATATAAAGGCTTATGGTCCATGCTTAAAAAATTGAGAAGTAGAAGCTGAAGAAGAAAGAAAGAGAGAATAAGAGAGATAGAATGGGTAGCATTAGCTTTAGTCAGCCAGGTTAAGAGAGTGGTAATAGACCTCTGTTCATTCATAAGTTTTTAGTTCCATCTCTTTCCTCAACTAATACACAGTACCAGAGTTCAAGAATGACAATCGAGATGGGGCACCAAACTCCAAAACCTAGGGTAGTCTGAGCAGTGGTCGTAGCCATCCGCTTCGCAAAGAATATGGTTAAAATCACCTAGGTACATGTAGAGATAGCAGTGATGTATGTTTTTGATATAGAAAGCCAGACCACAAAATATGGTAGTGTAGATTAATGACTCAGAGGGGAAGGGATTTGCGCCAATATGGTCAGTCCAACCGTCCTTTAGTTCAGTCCAGTTGCCCAAATCAGTAGGGTGACATTTCTAGTGCCACCACTGGGAAATGCCAAAATAGGCTTTATGCCCTTTAGTCCTAACAAAATCAAGAAAGTTCCCCTAATATGATTATTGGTATGTTATAGATCTTTTATTTACATATTTTTTCTTATTAGATCTAGGAGCTTCTTTGTATTTTCTAACTCCTTACATAGTAGTTGATTTCAAAGTCAAACCAGAAACCTTTGCTAAACTTTTCTCAGTCTCCAACCCAGTGGGTTAGTCTATCATAGCCCAGTGGGTAAATAGGAACTGTCTAGTTATGATATCTCAGAAAGTCAGGCCTTTAGATTTTAGTAGCAAGGTCAGTATATGTATATAATTAGTGAGAGAGGTTAACACCCAACCCATCCTCACCTCAGCGCAAAGTTGTGTTCTCCAGCTATCACGATAAGTACCCATGCCTTATAAGTCAACTCTATGATCATAGCTCATATTCATGCACATGATCAAAAATCACGTTTACTTACCATTCCTAGTATAAGGAGTTCCAGTTCACTTAGTGCTATGAGTCATGTTACATGAAGATAGAAACACCAAACTCAAGTCAAGAAGCTCATGACTTATGTACTCATTCTTTACAGTATACTCAGCTCCCAAGACTTATGCTACACTCTTAATGATCAGCTAAATTCAGATTTCATCATGTATATCCTCAGTTTGGATCTCTTGATAAAATACAGGATATTGTTGTTCTATTCCTTAGGCCTCAGTTATGTGTCAAGTTATGTATAGTGACATTCATACTTCAGGTCCTTCTGTTTTAACCTTCAGTGAACTCTCCTTATGAAATGATATAATGGTGAGTAGTTTCTTAGGAGGGAGAGAGTAAATTTTTCATGTTAAGAAAAGATTGTTGTATACAAGTTTTACTCGAGGCTGTAGTTATGAAAATAGGCTTGAATGTCATATTGATTTGTAAAGGGCTAAATGGATTTCAAATATTTGAGTAGGCTTGTACATCATGGGAGAATTCAGTCCAGCTCATACCTTAGTAGGTAGAGTTATCAATGCCTATGTAAATATTGTTAGTAGCCCCAATTGAAATACGGTGTTGTAGTAGAAATTATAGTGTAGTGAATAGTTGAGAAATATGGTTAGGATGGTGATTTATTAGTTTCAGTACATGAGGCTTAGTAACTCTATCTTAGATAACATCTCGTAGGACTTGATTCATATTATATAATTGGAGCCATGTTGCAATTTCTTATTCAGACCAAACATAGATTTCCTTTCTCCTTAAAGTCAGTTGAACTTTGTAAAAAGAGTGTCAAGAAATTCTCTAGTTTATTATAAATCTTCAGTATAAGTTAGTTTGTAAAGACAATAATTTAGTTTAGCAGTCAGGCGAACAAGTTCGTATGATTTCCCCATCTTTCCAACCAATCATACTATTCGAAGTTTCATGAATATGACTATTCCAAGATAGAGCAACCTAGTAGTTACGAGTTCAACCTAGTTTATGTGTCATGCCTTACTTTCAAATCTCAAATGTTTATTCATGATTTAGTTCATAGATGCCCCGTACATCGTCTCAACTTTTTCTCAGTACCATAGCCAAGTCAGCATTCTTCGAGGGACATAATGTCCCAAAGGGGAGATTTACTATAACCCCTGAGCTTTCATATCCTAAACCTTCCAGTTTCTCATTACATAACTAGATCCAATTGGATTAATGAGTACTCATGAGTTGACTCTCTCGTTACAATCTCAGTGGTATCACCATTCCCATCTCATGGCATGTATCCAAGGAATCAGTTGTTCATGATATTCATTTCATATGTCATGTTTTAGACCCAATTATGTTCTCATGTTCCCATTCATGCATGTTCAGTAAATGATCTCTAGTTCATCGGTATTCTCAGCTTAAGGTAACAGTCTTCCTTAGATTGGCTTAGTTCTATGTTAAGTTATAGTTATGAACTTGGAATCCATTACCATTGCATATTCTGTCATGCATTCACGAATCAGTTCATTCATGTACTCAGGCATCATATATGTATATTTAGTATGAAAACTCACCTTATTAGTACTTTCAGTCATGTATTCCAAGCATCAAATACGCATGTTTAGTGTATAAAATCAGTCCATCAGTATTTATCAACATAATCAGACTTATTCGAGGAAGAATATTCTGAAGGGGGAGATAGTATAAGACCCCACAAAATTCTAAGTTTAACTCAGTCCAGTAAATCTTGAAAATAGGTCCCAACATAAGAAATTTCAGCTAAGTGATTATACTTTGAAGTATTTTAGACTTCGTAAGTTGGCGATCCTATTTTAAGACCCTTATGACCTTAAAGTATTAATTTTTAGGTTGATTAATGATCAGGCATGTTAGTAGGTCAATTTAGGTAAGTGTCAGATTTTTCAGAACCTGTCTCTACCATGTTAAGGTGACAGAAATAATGGGTCGATGAGATCTCGATCGCGTCGCCCACTGCATCTATCGATAATTTTCCCCATCATAAAGTGTAATTCCAGTGAACCAACGCAAACTTGACACAATGCATTGGCCATCGCGCTGATGCCATCAATGCGGTCCATCGGTCTATGTGTCACTAGGTACAGTTATTGCTCTTTTATTTCAACATCTAGAGGGGTATTTAGGTCAATTTCCCCACTCCTATTCAGCCATAAAACATGTAATTAAGCATTTCTAAAGGAAAATTTCACTTATTCTCTCTTAAATTCTCTCAAGAACAAACCCTAGGGGATCTAATTTCATATTAAAGATTCAAGGACACACCTCTAATCTACATGAATTCCAGCACCAAGGTATGTGAAGTATTCATCCAATGGTTTCCTTCCATCCTAGGATTTTAAGAAACTCTTTCAAACTACAAGTTAATTGATTTTATGAATTCCATGTGGGATTTGAGTGTATTCATGATTGTTATGTTAGTTGTGTTATAATCCATGGTTTATTTTAAGTTATATATGAAATTATTTGTCAAGTATCTAGTATCATATGAATTCATGTTAAAAGACCTTGATTTTCAAATTGGGATTTGAAATTATGATGTCTACATGTTGTTTAGTATCATGTGCTTATTTTATATTGCCTAAGTTCTTTATAAATTGCGCATGTAAATTAAATGTGAAAACCATGACATACTAGCGTATGTGCAAGTTTATATCTTTCAAGTGTTTGATAAAATGCCTAAATGAACGAGTTGTGAGCAAGTGAACAATGTGATGCTTTTCAAGTTTATGCTATGCATTAATTTTCATGCTATCAACTCCTGAGGATATTCAATACCCAAAAATTTAGCTACTTACCTAGAGTTACAGTAGTTATAGAATAGTGCCAGTAGCGTCACAATAGTAGTACCCAGTAATTAGTTATAGTTGCAATGCAGTATACAATTTAGAACTCAGTAGTATTCCATCAGTTAGTGGGACTCAGTACACTCAGTTCAGTCTAGTTAGATAGTATTATCTGTAATAGTTCAGTCTAGCCTAGTACAATTTAGAAATTAGTTCAGTGTCTATTCAGTTGGGAGTAGGACTTAGCATCGAGCAAGTGTAGGGATTACAGCTTCCCCATTAGAGAGGTAGAGTCGTTAGAAGTAGTCCCTGTACTCAAGAACTATTTATCCAGTGTAGGATGATGATTCACCCATCAGACTAGGCTTGACTACCTCCTAGGAGCCACCCGTTAGATTAGGTTTGGCTTCATCCATATGTCACCGTCAGTTAGGCTTCATATCCTGGTTTTCCAATATTAATACTTGTTGCACGGTATTAGCACACTTCCAACTAGGGTCACATGTAGGACCCCTATCAACTCATATTTGGTGCACGTCGGTTAGATGATTACCTCTCACTGTTTCAATTTCAGTCTCAGCATAGAACTCTATTTAGTTCTACATATTCCAAACTATTAGACACAGTCACCCAGCTCAATATAGAAATCATTTTTATTCTACAAAATTAGGACAGTTAGAAATAGTCACTCAGTAATCAGTACTACATCATTAATAAACTCAGATATCAGTTAATCAGAATTCAGAACTCAATATCTAATGTTAACATGATCTCAGTTACATTTTATGTATTCATGCATGTACTCTTATTCAGTTACGTACATGTTACTCAGCTAGTTATTGTGCATGCCTATGAACCCATGCATATCAACCTACCTAACTTAGTATACTAGTATATTCAAATTAATGATCCATACTTTTATTTTGCACTATGATGTACTATATCATAGGTTCAAATGCATGATTTACTGACCGCCCTTAGCAGCCCAGATTAACAATAACAGATTTAGTGGTGAGTCCTCATAGTTTGTGACTATGTTATCTTTCAGTATTTTAGTAGTTCAGCACATTCAGTAGACTGAGTTAGTTGGGGACTTGTCCCATCAACTCCATAGTCAGACAGTTAGAGGATTTTAGACTAAAGTATTGCAGATTGACATTTAGTTTGCAATATTCAATTATCAGTATTCTATATTTGTTTTTAGTTATGAACCTTATGGCGACTTTAGCCTAATTGTTGAATTTGTTTCAGTATTATTATTATTATAGTATGACTATTCAGTGCTCACAGTATATATCAATCATGTGTTACCTTGTGTTCCTTTGGGGTCGTAAGCACCGTGTAGCATTCGGGGTACAGACTCGGAGTATTACAAGTTAGTGGCCTGGGGGTCACCTCATAGAAAATAGAGAAGAATACTCTTAATTTCCTGACCAAGGCATGGTAGATGTTGTCCCAACAAAGGATTTTTCCAACTATAGGGGATAATATTTGGAGTCCAGTTCGGCTAGCTTTGATAGCCAGGTTCATAGTCAGCTATGAGTTTGATATAGGAGATTTTGTAGCTCAAGAGATGAGAGATCGAGCTGTTGGGGGTGAAAAATTGTTGTTGTCATACCATTTTATGATTATAAAGTTGTGTTTGGTTGGGAGGGCATGGGAAAAATTAATTATCAATAGGATAATAAAGGCCACAAACACCATCGACTTAGGCCTAATTAGAGATGCAACCAATCTATTGTCCAAGCAGGAGAGAGAAAAAGCTAATATGTTCGACGAGATATATAGGAGTTAGACAAAGGTTGCCGAGGCTGTAGAGACTACTGAGACTACTAAATTGGGTGGTCAGACTAAGACCGAATAAGCTATGGATTAACCAGGTACATCGAGTTCCCCACCTCTATTACCATCTGTACCTCCTTGCCTAAGGGGTATTCTACATACTATCATGATGATTTCACAAGCCATGTAGATCGAGGCGATGATGATATTGGGCACGTAAAAGGACAAAGTACGGAACATAGAAGAGGGTATAAAGCCCTAGGTTGATACTTAGTTGGCAAACCAGGATAGACGAGTTTAATAAAAAATGAATGATTTTGAGTAAAGGATGACCCGACATTTGAGTAGTCGTCAAACCATTGATATTATGGATTTCAACATAGTCGTGGCAGAGATAAAGAGGATAGTCGTGGAGATATATAACAGACTAGTTATACCAATGCCCGAGGTCACGACAGACATGCCCAATGTTTATGTTGATAACATTTGGGTTATTTCAAACCCAGTAAAAGAGACCCGATGAGTAGTTGAGGAGACCTATTCGGGAAGAAAAGAGAGAAAAAGGAGAAGGCTTATAGAAAAAGTTTAAATTAGGAAGGCTACGGGTGATAGACTATAGCATAAGCCCTATTTATTAAGAATTTGTATGGGTGGGATTAATCGTAGATGAATTTTTAAGGTGGAGATGATGAGTATACTTGAGGCTTGTCATTCTTCACCTGTTGGAGGTCATCATGCAGGAACCTACACAACCCATAAAATATTGCAATATGGGTATTATTGGACAACAATCTACAAAGATGCACATGATTTTGCTTCTTCTTGTGATCAATGTCAACAATAAGGTAATATGTCTTAATGCCATGAACTTCCAATGACTCCTTCCTTAGAATTGGAATAATTTGATGTACGGGGTATAGACTTCATGGGTCATTTTGTGAGTTCATTTTGCATGATGTCTATACTTGTGGTTGTGGATTATGTTTCTACATGTGTAGTAGCAATTTCTCTAACTAACAACGAATCACATAGTGTCGCTACATTCTTTAAAAAGCACATATTTTCTTGATTGGAGATGCCATTTGCTATCATTAGTGATGGTGGGTCACATTTTTGTAATCATCTATTAAAAGAACTCTTGAGAAGTATGCAATGAAGTAGATGGTGGAAATACTTTATCATCCACAAACTAGTGGATAGGTTAAGGTATCCAATAGAGAAATCAAATCCATCTTGGAAAAGTTAGTAAATGCCAATAGGACTAATTGGTCACAGAAGTTAGATGATGTATTATGGGCTTACCAAATAAAATTATAGACCACAATTGGTGCTTCACCTTATCAGCTAGTGTATGGTAAGGCTTCTTAATTGCATGTTGAGCTTGAACATAAAGAACTGTGGATATTGAAAAAGCTGAGTTTTGAGTGGCAAGATGCAAGAACATTAAGGATGAATAGTATGAAGATGTTGGATGAATTTTGAATATGGTTTTTAAAGTTCTACACTTTACAAAGAAAATATGAAGCTTCATCATGATTTAAAAAATTTAGAAGAGAATCCTTGAAATAGTGACTAGGTATTACTTTACAATACAATGCTTTGCTTGTTTCTAGTTAAGTTGAAGTCTTGATGGTATGGTCCCTTTACTGTGCCTAAAGTGTTCCCATATTGGTCTTTGGAATTAAATCGTGATGGCGAAGCCTCATTCAATGTGAATTGGCAAAGATTCAAGAGCTATATTGGTGATAATAAGGAAGTAAAAGTGATTTTTTAGATGGACCTTGGTGAAGTATGAGTAACCAAGATAATTATCATGTCACGATGTTAAATCACGTGCTGCATGGGAGGAAACCCATGATGTTTGTTGGTGAAATTGTAGTACCCAATTTAGCCACATTGTGCTATTACTTTATACCAAGCACTGCCTGGGAGGCAACCCATGTTTTTGTACTTATTTATTTATAGGGTAATATGTTTGCTCATTGTGTAGGGCTAAAGATTGTCGAAAAGAGCCAAAAATTCAAGAAAGTAGGTCATACGAACTCTTCATGAGTCGCATCTCAATGGTAGGACTTGTGAGTAATAGTCGTAAGGACTTGGGAGACTAAGAAGAATTAGGTAAAAGTTTTTGGAATCCTTAAAACTCTCAGAATGATTCTTACCCTCAAGTTATGACCCATCAAATTGAATCGTATCCACTCTAGAATCTAGGTAAGTTCCTAGGTCTATATGAGTTAATGAAAAGACCCATAATCCTGGGTATGAGTCATACACATGACATATAGCCTCGCTTATCAGTTATGGGTCATGGGTCAACATGGTCTATCACTTGACTAAAAGGCAAAAGGTTACCCAATAACGGGTAACCGAGATCTGAATCACCCGCAAATAAACAATACCTACATTGTTGACCAAATTTCAATATTCAAAGGAACTAAAACACTTTGAATCACATACAAACTTGCTCCAATTCCCTTAAATTTCACAAACTAGGCACAAATTTGGGGAAGAAAAATTGAAATCGAGAAAAGTTAAGATCTTAACAAGACATGTACAATGTTTCTTAAAGGTTTATCTTCTTCAAAACAATGGCCAAAAATGGAAACAAAAAGGCACAATCTTTAAGTTCTAATCCTAATGAGACATATAGCAGTATCGCTAACTTGTACAAATATGCAATGAAGGGAAAGGTTGACTAAAAAGACAAAAAGGCTACAATGGGGAAGAAGGTACCAACTCCAGAGAAAACTCCTCCATTGACCAAGGAGACCCAACTACCTTTCTTCTCACTAATCTCCACCTTTGTTGGTAGAAGATGATCCTGAGTCCATTTTAGAGGAAGTAAGATTTGAGAATGTTGGTGAGGAAGAGGGTGATTCTACCTAAATATATTTTAAAAACCCTTTATTAGCTCTAATACCTTCTTTGATGCACACCATTTAATGGTTAGGGTACTCTGATATTTAGGTTATATATAATGATAGATTGAGTAGACTCGAAAATATAAAGATCAAAATAAACTTGCACTAAGAGATATGATTGATTACTATTGTAATGGTAAAGTTACATGGGCTTGAGGAAAAGTTCTGGAAGTATGGTTTTGATTGGATGAACAGAGTGCCCAAAAGATATACTGTCGCACTAGTGAATTACTTCTTCATAACATACAAGGGAGATCTATAGAGAGAATATCCACAGGGCCAGTTGTGGAATGGTGGAGACCCCATAGCCTCATTTTTCATTTGAGGTTTATGGGTCGACATCTCTCTATGCATTATTTCTTAATTATAGTATGAATTGGATTATCAACCTTTGGTAAACACACATGAAATGGATTACTATCTGGAGGATATGAGAAAAATTACTCAAAAGCAGATGGGGTTTGATGAGAAGCTAGGTTATTTTTAGTGGATTGCTAGTCGAATCACGTCGAATGGTGAAAGTACAATGTGGGTAGTTGGTGTACCAGTTGTCAACTTAAAGAATATAGAAAAGAATACTCTTAATTTGGAGGTCAAGGCAAGGTGTACGTTGGCCTGACACAGGATTTATCCCACCACTAGGGATAATGTGTTGATTCTAGTTTGGAAAACTTTGATAGCTGGGTTTATAGATGGCTACGAGTTTTATGTAGGAGTATTTCTAGCTGGAGAGATAAGAGATCTAAGAGATCAAGCTGTAGGGGGTAAGAAATTATTTCTAGCATATTGCTTTTATAATTATGTAGTTGTGTTTCGCTGTGGGGGTGCAGGAACTCCTGGGTGACGATGAGATTATAAAGGCCACAAACACTATAAAATTAGGCCTTGTCGGAGATACAGCCAACCCATTTGCCAGGCAGGTGAGGCAAGGAGATGATATGTTAAATGAGATATATAGGAGTCAGACTGAGGATGCTGAGGTTGTAAAGACTACTGAGACTTTTGAGGCAGGTAGTCAAACTGAGAACGAATAGACTATGGATACGGCGGGTACATTTTATGTCCCACATCTACTGCAGTCTGTACCACCTCATCCAAGGGTATGCCATTTTGTATCATAATGATTCCATAGGCTATGTGGACCGAGGCGATGATAAAATTGGGCACGTTAGAGGCAAAGGTATGGAACATGGAAGAGGGCATAAAGAGGTTGATTCTCAGTTGGAAAAAAAGGATAGATGGGTTCAGTAGAGAATGGATGATTTTGAGTAGAATATGACCCAACAGTTGAGTAATGGTCAAACCTTAAATATTATGGAGGTCAAGTACGAGGTAGCAGAGATTAAAAGGATGGTTGCAGAGCTATACGATAGACCAATTATCTCAAAGACTGAGGTCACGACTATCCCTACCTATTTCTATGTTAATAACATTTGGGCTATTCCAAATACGGTAGATGAGACCCAACAAGTAATTGAAGAGAATCGAGAAGAAAAAAAAGAGAGAAAAAAGAGAAAGCATGCAAAGAAGATGAAATTATGAAGGCTAAGAGAGATAGACTATAGAGTGAGAAGACCGACCCAATTCCACTATTGCAGATACAGTCCCCAAAGCTAACAGGACAATGTTGATTATAGTGGGACCCAATCTGAGGGTCCACGTCCTAATATTATTTGAGCCGAAACCTTGAGTGCCTAGGTATTTTCCCATTCCCTTGAAATTAATTTTTAAATGCACTGGGGATAGTGTATAAGTTTAAAGTTAGGGGTGGGAATGTTCCAAAGACACTATGGGCTATACTTGGTATGTTTTAAAGCCCGTGGCAATATTCTTAAAATTTGAAAAACTGGAATGTGTTGTTTGTATTTTTTTTGTTTTATGTGCTGGGAATAGTTAAAATAGGAAGATAATTTGTGTTGGTGGCAGCAGACCTTCTTTTGAATGATTATTCTTGAAATAGTCTGATTTGAAAATTCTTTTGGGCAGAAAAATTAACACCCCTCTTTAAGTTTTGTGTTAACAATTCCATCACGTATGTGTGTGAGATGATTGCGAATCTAATAATAGCATTAGTATTAGGAATAGAACAACTAGGGATAAATTTTTTATAGCTGGATAGGTAGTGCTTAGCAATGTAAACCTGTGCGAGTGTGTGTGAGGCTCTACTGAGTACTCGGTGTATCGGAGTCTAGAACTTGTCCGGTTAGTTTTACCTAGGCCTAGGATAGTCAAGTAGGAGATAATCATAGGCTAATTTTTGTTGAAAGTCCTCTTGAGCCTAAATTCCCAAACCAACAAAGTTATGAATCCCTTTGATCTAATTATTTGAGCCTCAATTGACCAACTTTTTTTGTTTACACTTATTTCACCTACCCATTTCTACAATTAACCTATTTTGGCCCTAGTCCTCCTTAGACACTGTGCAGATTGCCTAAATTAATGGAGGCTATTATAAGGGTACAGAAAAAAGACTTGTGCAAGAAAAAAATGAAAAAGGATAGGTGCAATGATAATGAAAGAGAACAAAAGAAAGGGAAGAAAAAATAAATTACAAGGAAAGAGAAGGAAAAGATAGTGAGAAAAAGAAAACTACACCTACTCGAAGATGTATGCTCTTTAAAATAAAAAGGGAGACATAAGGGCAGAAATAAAATAAGACGAAAAGGTCGTAAATAAGTGAACCCCGATAAAAGTGTAGTATCAACGAGTCTTAGTCACTAAATAAATCCCAAAAAGATACCATACCAGTGCCTAACCTACATCGCAAGCCGAATAAAGTCCTATAGTGATCCTACCTCAACTGTCTAAAAACTTACGAAGAGATCATATGGAAGAGCCTATGAAATCCTGTATACACCGGTTGATACTTCTTTGTGAGTAAGAGCATTATTTGATATATGCCTTAATGAATTGTTAATCTTAGATGAGTGAAAAAGGGATTTCTTTGATTGTGAGTGCACATAGGGTATGTTGTTAGGTTACTAGACTTTTAGGTGAATGTGATTTTCTATATGCCCAGTTTTCTGTTACTAATGTTATGCCATAATAGGATTCCTATTTGTCATGCCATGTACCGTATCATATACACAGTTGTTTCTTGAAAATTTGAAATTATGGGGGAATAAAATTCTTGAAAATTGAATTACAAGTTCACTGCCATAGATAAATGAGGATCTTCTTGTTTAAGCATTGTTTTATTTTGTGATAGTTTTTACTTTTTATTTTTCCTGAAGACACGTCAAATCTAAGTTAAGTGTGTTGATGTGCCATGGAAACATGGAAATTTCAATACTTAAGACTATGAATTTATGTAAAGAATTAGGTTGTTTTAGGAGATATGATGTGCTTTTGTGCCAATTTCAGAAAAAATAGGTCGATGATAGTACGGAGTTGAAAGATGCAGAAAAAGGCCTATTTAGACCAAGTTATAGAAGCTAAGAGTCTCCTATCAAGTCTTCAACACCTCATACAACTCAGAGGCTAACTCATAAGAACAAAAAAAACCAAGGACAAGAAGAAAAATCAAGTGTAGGGAAGATACTAATGGAGCATCCGAGTCATAAGTAAGGATTCGAGATGTATAAATATGTCGTATATAGAGCAGAATAAAAAAAGCAAATCATATTTGAAGTGTCAAAAGAATACAGTCAGAAATCTAAGTACAACTTGTATGATTAAAGAAGCATACCGGTGTCAAGATCTTGAAAGACAAAAGTCCAAGGTAGATACGAGTAAAGGAGATGAGTGGTACAGTAAAAGTATGACTCATGAGCAGAATAGAAAATTAAAGACTTGGGAGATCAGACACTGGAGTAGATATGAGATGCACAGTACAACTCAAAAGAAGACGGTACGAGTGGTTTAACGAGTCGAACCATGTGCTGACATAACTTTATCTTATCTTTTTTTTTAGAATTTCTAAGTACTTTTTAGATACTATAAATACCCTAGGTTTTATCTTTTATTTGGTTACATACTTTGAAAATACTGTTGCATACTTTATATTTATTCTTGAGATTTTGGGTTTTTATTCAATTGAAGACTTCGGATGTTATTCATAATATTTTGTGCAATTAATTACATGCTTTCTTCATTGATAATCAAGGATTTTTGCTTGAACATGAGTGAAAAACTTCCCTGACTAGGGTTGTGGGAATTCAGGAGGATTAACCACATAAGGGAAGTGGGAGATCAATATATTCTAAATTAAATGCATGTATATTAATCTTCTTCATCATAATTAACCTTATCTCTATTGCAAAAGCTTGGGGATATACTATATTTGTAAACATTCTCACAAGAGAATTTGTGATTGGGAAAAGTGGATTAAGACCAAAATTTGAGATTCACTTCCATCTTATTATCCCACCATCTCATCTAATCAACTTGAGACTCAAATGGTTAGAGTTGAACTGAATTCATAGACAAGGAGAATAAGGCGACTTATAAAGATTCATAAGGTAAAGGGTGAGATTTATGAATACATTCACAAGACCATTGATAATACATAGCTTGTCAACTTTATATGTAGAGAAACAAAATAGATGGGTTGAACTAGAGAAAATTCTTAAGTTAAGAAGCCAGGGGGAACATAGTCCTAGTGTTCTTCTTCTATTGCTTACAACTCAAAGCATTTAAGTTTGGTTACTACTTTAAAATAATTTCCAAGTTCTCCTATTTAACTTTCTGTACTGCTCATGGATTCCATCAAGTGAAACAATTGTTCAACGTTTTCCATGTCGGTTCGATCACAACCTTATTTGGTTACTATATTTGACATAGACTGCAACAACTTCTTTGGAAGTTAGCTTTGGGCAACATCAGTTGTGCATGCTCCTCACTACTACTCGAATACACAAGAATGTTGTAGATGAACACAATGAAAAATTAGTCTAAATAAAGCTTGAATATTTGGTTCATCGAATTCATGAATGTGGATGTGCAATTAGTTAACACAAAGGACATCACTAATAATTAATAATGACCATAGCGGGTCCTGAAATCTATCTTTGGCACATCCTCAACATGAATACTCAAATAATGGTAAACAAAACTCAAATCAATCGTAGAAAACATTGTTTCACCCCAAAGCTAGTCTAACAAATCATCAATATAAGGCATAGGATAACGGTTCTTCACTTTCACCTTATCAAGCTTCCTATAATCAATACACATATGTATCGAACCATTATTTTTATTTATGAACAATATAAGAGCTCCCCACGAGGACACACTCAGTCTAATAAAACTCATACCAAGAAGGTCTTGAAGGGGAGAATTCATCTTTTAAGCTCAATAGGAGCCATATAGTATGGTTCCTTAGAAATAATTTGGGTATCAGTATTGAGGTCCATAGCAAACAAAATCTTACAGATAAAGGGAATACCGGTTAGGGCGGCAGGGAACACATTAGGAAACTCACAAATAATAGGCATAGAGTCAAGCGGCAAACTCTCTATTTGAGTATCACAAATAGAAAAAAAAATATGACTCACAATGCTTTAAAATCAGTCTCCTAGCATGAACATAAGAGATAATCCTGGTCGGCTCACAATAAACCGCTCCCTGCCATACGATTGGGGTTATACCGGGCTTAGGTAATGTAATGGTCAGGGAAAAAATAATCACTGGGTGTATGATATTGGGATAACCAGTCAATTCCAAAAAGCATATCAAAATCCAACTTATCCAGAATAATAAGATATTGACACAAATATCAATGCCACTAACTATCATAATGCAATATCTGAATACTTGATCCACTACAAAAGAATCACCCAAAGGAGTTGATACACACAAAAAAATCGATAATAATTAAATAGTCAACACAAATTGTGGTGCCTAATAAGATGATAAATAAGAATAAGTGGATTCTGGAGGAAATAATGTAATTACCGACTTGTGGCATACAAAAATCATACCTGTAACTATAGCATCTAAAGTCTCTGCCTTGGGTCTAGCAAGTACTTCATATAACTGATCACGTCTGCTACCTAGTTGGGCATCTGACTGACCTCTTTTCCTTTCCCGACCTAAGAGCTTGAATACCCTGGTGACCTTCCTTGCAACCATGAAAACTACCTCTACCCGAGGGAAGAACTACTCTAACAAAGGTAGCACCCTAAGGTAAAACATCCATCGCCCAATAACTAGGGTAATACTATAAATAATGACTCAAAAGTTCAAAAGTAAAATTGGAAATATGAGTTCGATCAGGACCAAAAGATCCAGCTAACCCGTAATAACCACGATGTCTAGAATAACCCAAAGATAAAGCCCTTGAAGACTGATCACCACCCTTATTAGAGTGACCACTAGCGCCATATCAAACCTGATAAATCATTAAAGGTGTCACGATGAGGGATCCATATTGGACTTGACACTCATGACAAGGGAGTGAGAACTTACACTTTCCCAATTAACCTTTTATTTTCTTTTTTATTGCACTTCAAACATCTCATTTAACATTAAATTTAGATTTAAATAAAGCCTTACTTAGGATGGACAATCTCTATTTTTTTAATATGGACCTATCAAGGACAAGGTAGGTGGTAGTGGTTTTCATAGAGGAAAAGGTTAGTTGTAGTGTCTTTGAACGAGTCTAAAATGATTAATTGATACTCTGTTGTAGCCTAAAGTTTGATGGAGGGCACATATTCACTATATCCCACTTAACATTGTGTTGATAATCATCAAAGTTCAAAAGTAGTTGATTTTTTTAAATCACCTTATTAGAAAACATCTGCTCTATTATAGTTTCTGCTAAGTCAGATACATATGAATTTTTAATATCATTGTGAATTCTTTTATCATAAAAGGTTTGTCAATTTATCAAGTGCATAAAGTGTTTCAATAGTAGAATGAGAAAGTTACAGTTACATTATTTCTTAGTGTAGTGGAATCCTAAGAAGCAAAAAGAATATGCAATATGACATTACACAGAATGTCTTCTATGCTACATCATATTAAAGAAGTATCTGATGTATTTCTTATAGAACATTTTATCCTTGTAATTCATGACTATCTAATGGGTATTTTTATATTTTTTTTTGATACAGGGTCATTATATTTGATTGTTTAATCTTTGAAACACATGATACATGAACTCTATTGAGCAATGCATGCATTTAGTTTTGCAACTGAGGTCTTCTTTGACCGAGTGAGAATTTTATTCTTACACCTTTTATTTTTTCATTTTGATAGGGGTGGTTCCTAGTCCAACTTATGTGCACTTGTAATTTCTACTTCTGACCTGTACAGGTATCGGGCAACTCATTCTAACATGGATTGTGCTAATGAGAAGAAATCATTGAGTATTTTTTTCTGCTAAGATTTGAACCTTGGTCCCTTAAGTTATACACCCACTTCATCAACCACTAAACTGCACCCTTGAGGACCAATCCTTTCTTCCCCCTTTTGGGTGGTCTTTTGCTTTAGTCTTGTGTTTCCAAAACCTTATTGGATTTAATCTGGTCATTTTAGTTCTTGATCAAAATAGATTTAGGTCTAATTTGATTAATTTATTAAAGATAATTAATAATTTACTGTTTATGAATTATGTTAGTCAAATCAATAATTCTTTTTTAAATGTATTAAGTTGTATGGTATGACACTTAAATAGTACTTATTTATAAAGATAATGAGTCAAACCAGTAATTAATCGACAAAAAAATAGAGAAACAATGTTGATGCAATAGTAGCTCAAGAAATAATGCCTATCCAACCTCCCCCATGTAAATGTGGACTATTTTTATCATTTTTCTACATGCTCATTTGAATTTAATCAATCGAAGTTTAACCTAGTTTGAATAAATTTAAATTAAAAAAAATCATAATTTTCCTCACATATGATGACAATAAGATCAAAATCTATCATTTTTGCTTATATATGTTGTACAATTTAGACAATGATAAATTTGAGATGATTTTAAGACAATGTCACTACAATGAAAATTTGAGATGATTTGAAGGTGTTGCAAACTCAGCTCTAAAAACTAATTTAACTGTATATTTTGATTCTTTTTTGGTGTAAATAGAAATTTTAAACATAGTAGAAGCTATTTTAGAATTTATACATTTCCTCCAAGGATCTTTTGGGGGCCATTCTTGTAAACTATTTATATTACTGCATTCTCTTAGTGCTGGTTAGTTCTTTAATGAAATCTTATCATTTCCAAGAAGATAATACGATCAAATTTATTTCTACAGATATAGAGTATCCGACTTTTGAAAACACTCTATTAATAATGAATCTCTCACATACTTTCTATACCTAATTAATTGGAATTCTCTTGTATGCCTGCCATTTTGATTTTATTAATTCTTCTTGCTAGGTAAAAGAATTGATTTGGATAACTCATCTTATCTCTTGACAGTTTCAACAAAAGATCTATTTAATGATCTTGATATAAATGTGAATCTAGTGGCACCAATGCAATTTTTGATGGTACATGTATTCATTCTTTATTTTTAAATTACTTCTTGGTTATGAGCTTGTAACTTTGTAGGATATTAATTCTTCATGGTCTATATTGCTAGCTATTTTTCTTTCTTCAAATTTGGACATATGGCACTTTCTTTTTGAAAAAATTTAGAAAACTATCCTATATATATGATGTTTTTTATTTCATGGTTGTGATTGCACTTAATCTTGATATTTGCGATGAAGGTTCGGATTTTGAGAAGGCTCTATTTGGTATTGAGTTTGACAACAGGTATTTTTGCATTCCCATTTGTTTATCATATATTTAGACGAAATGCGTTCAGGGATTAAATTTTGATATTAAAATTGCTTTCAGTTATTTTCTTACATTTTTTGTGCATCGAATTAGTTATGCACCTAAATATAAGAAAAGGCAGGTAAATTTATTGAGTTTTTTGTGTATATATATTGAGATTAGAAGGAATACAACTCGTTGTCCAATGATGTTCTTTGGTCTGATCATCTTCTTGATCAATCCTAATATGACTAAACATCCTCAACTTCTACTCGGGCATATTGTGTGTCATGTAGTTGAAAATAAGAGATGAATTACTGAAGTTGCATTGGAACTTGTAGATAAAAATAATGTATTTTAACAACTTTTAGTTACTCCAATAGTTAGTTAAGTTGTTGTAGTGCTACTATTTACTGAAAAAGGATTGACTTGAGATTGTTTCTATATTGTAGACCTTGTAAAGTATGAATCAATAATCTAAAATTGGTCATTAACCAATTGTTTTTTGGTTTTCTATTGTAAACATTAAACCTTATCCTCTAGGAGTATTGAAATACTTGGATAAAATGTTTATGGAATATAATTTATTTCCATATTCATTATTTACTCGGTAAAAGAAGAGTATGGATAAATTTTGCGAAGTATAAGAGGGTTAATAGGGAAACTTAAAGGCTATTATAAAAAATAGAGGGAAGTCCTAGATGACTTGTAAAATAAGATAGGGTCAAAACAAAGGGAGAAAATGAGGAAGATACTATAGCCTAGCCTAGCCTACCCCAACATCATTCAGAAGCCCAAGCTTGACATCACTAAACTATCTATTGCTCACTTTCTACAATTTGGCTTAAAACTTTCGATAAGTAAACATCATCACACTTTAATGCTCGAAATATAAATTGTGGGTCGTGGCTCTTACCAAAAAGGTACATGCTAGGATTTTCCTAAAACAAAGATAGGTGTGTCAAAGTAAAATTAGTATAATGGGGATGTTATCATTAAACATTACTTGTCACATTAGAAAGGACTTCAAATGGCATGGCAAGGGCTGGAAATATATTTAGTGGAGACTAAAGTTAAGGCGATGGATCACTAATTCACTGAACTATAGGTGGATGCTCTCCATGGATTGTGTTTAATGGCACCTTATATACCTACAAGGATAAGAAATCTTGCATGATTTTTCATAAGAAGATGCATGAGTATATCATAACAATGAACATTCATAGGAAACAAATACAAAAATAGAGCAGATATGATAAAAGGCACACCAAATTTTGTTGTAAAACTAACAGATTATTTTTTATTTTGTTCCCTGATATAATCTAATATATAAATTAGCATGCTTGAGATAAAGGAGAAATAAGTACTAAACGAAGTGAAGTGTATTAAAGAAGACTTTAAAAATGTATTGGCACGAGATAAATGAGTAATGATGAGATTCTATTTTTATTAATTGTTGGATTTAGTGATAAAGCTTTTTGGTTTTCATATATCACTTTTCTTTATTCTACTATTTCGATTGGGATTTTGGTGTGTGCTAGAGGCTTCTCCACACCTATGCTTCATATGTGATATTAATTGCTCTAGATATAGAAGAAAATGACTTGACTCTCTCTTATTCTCATGGCACTGATATGGAATAGGATTCATTATTCTAAATGTGGTGAAGAAAACAAAGAAACAGAGATAGTCTATTCCCTTAAATGCCACGTTTAATAGGAAGTGAACCATTTGCATGAGGGTTTAAAACCTGTAAGTTTTGTTATGTCCTTTTGATGTTCTAATTTATAACTTTAATCTTGTTTATTCTCTACTATTTCATATTACTACTTTCTATCTCATGTTCTTCCATTGTTTTATGTGGTATTCATTAATGTTGAAAGAGAGCATAGTTTGCACCTAAGGGTATGGTCTAGTGGTTCATTAAAATTGGGTTCGATGAAGTGGTAATTGAGATTATTTATTCTCTTTTTAGAGGTGTCCAAAATAAAGGAGATAAAAAAAGAAGTGATGAAAAAATTTACCTTACTTCAGAAGATTTTTGAATTTTTGATAGATGTGTAAATATTAATCTTTTTGATGAAGTTTATGAAACTAATTGCAAATCAAACTTATACTTTATGGGAAAACTAATGAACATTTTGCTTAATCATTTTCCTTTTGAATTTAGATTACTAGTTTCTTGCATATTAGAATTTAGATTATTATTAGTGATATTTTGTTGTGATGTGTATAGATAATTGACTCTGTGTATGAGTGTGTGTGTGTATATATATAGAGTACTAATTTACAATATAAGAGAGACTATTTCATCTAGATTGTCAATTGGTATTTCAAGTTCTTGCATTAGGTGGAAAATATCATTACAATAGATAATTAAAATTGTTACAATACGTAGCAAAAAATGTTGTAAATGATTCAACAACTGTTGGAACATGTGTCAAAAATAGTTGCCATAGGGAGTGAAAACTGTTGGAATAGATCGACAGTTGTTGCAGTAGATTTTGAAAATTGTTGCATTAGGATTATTGCAACACTTTCTTGTCTTTGCAATATAGTCTATTGCAATGGTTCTTAACTGTTACAATAGAAAATATGAGGTATCCCAATAGGAGAAAAAACATGGGTTGCAATAGATAGATGTAATGCCCCGCACTTTTCTAAGCTAGAAAACGAACCATTGTTCGTATATGTGAAAACTCCAATTTTCTAAGCCATATTTAGGCACCTAAATTACCAAGAGTACCCTAGTTATAGAAGAGCTTATTATGTGTTAAGTGTCGTTAGATGAGTCACTTAAGGTAGTACAAGCTAAGAGTTTCAAAATGCATCAAGTTTTAGTGTTTGAATTCGCAAGGGTCATCTTTGAATGAGTATAACTTCATAAATATATGGTATTTCAGCATATTTATACCCACAAAATTATAGAGAATCGAATTAGCTTTCAACGATACCAATTTCACCCAAATCTGACACCCGAGCTAGGAGTTATGGCTTTGCGAAGTAGAGTGCGTCCCCTAACCAATCGCACATGGCCACTAGAAAGCATATCCGATAGCATATGGGTGCCTATGTAAATATAGGCGATATCATATGCGGCGCCTATGTAAATATAGGCGATATCATATGCGGAGCCTATGTAAATATAGACGATAGCATATGCGGAGCATATCTTATGGTTTCAAGTGACTTAAACACTCCGTTTTGGGGTTATTTTTTGGAAAATTAAGTCTTTTGGCACTCCTTACACACCCATAAACTTAACCTTATGCATTTAATCGATTCTAAACACATCATAACCCTATTATTAGTATAAGTTCATCATCCAAGAGCACTAAAAAAACAACAACTAGGGTTACACAATCAACATTGAGGGTCCAATGTTTCAATGAATCCGTTACCACAAAAGTATGTGGGGTTATGAACAAGAACACCCTTTCATTCTTGTGCCCAAAGTTTGCATTATTTTACAAAGATACATGATTTTTACAAGTTTTATCATGAATTTTAAGTGATAAATCTTATTCTATATTGTTGTTCAAGATGCTATGATCATTTTGAATGCTTAGAAAATAAACTCCATGAGTTTGAGATTATTGTTATGATTAAAGGCTGAAATTTTTCAGATTTTCGTATAAATTATGCATGCTTGTGATATAAAGCATAAATGTTGAAATGTTTTGATTAAGTATCGCTATAAGGGTCATTAACCCACATTGAGATTGTTGTTTCAAGAATTTATGTGCTACATGCACCCATGTTTAGACTATTTTTGAATAATTATAGAAAGGTTTGACCTTTTGATCACAACAGAGTTAAAATCCACTTTATGAAACGAGTTACGAATTTTATCATTTATTTAACTTAAGAAATATGAGATTACCCTTAAAGTGAATTTTTCTTGATATTTTTGAGCATAGTATTGGGAGTAGCATTTAGCACCGAGTTGGGTATGTTACTACAGTTTCATACCCTAGAACTACA